>NW_027590297.1:0-217308 GCF_964213995.1 Mustelus asterias | reverse complement strand
GAAAGGGTCGAGAGCTTCAAGTTTTTAGGTGTCCCGATCACCAACAACCTGTCCTGGTCCCCCCCCCATGCCGACACTATAGTTAAGAAAGCCCACCAACACCTTTCCTTTTTCAGAAGATTAAGGAAATTTGGCATGTCAGCTACGACTCTCACCAACTTTTACAGATGCCCCATAGAAAGCATTCTTTCTGGTTGTATCACAGCTTGGTATGGCTCCTGCTCTGTCCAAGATCACAAGAAACTACAAAAGGTCGTGAATGTAGCCCAATCCATCACGCAAACCAGCCTCCCATCCATTGACTCTGTCTACACTTTCCGCTGCCTTGGCAAAGCAGCCAGCATAATTAAGGACCCCACACCCCGGACATTCTCTCTTCCACCTTCTTCCGTCGGGAAAAAGATAAAGTCTGAGGTCACGTACCAACCAACTCAAGAACAGCTTCTTCCCTGCTGCTGCCGTCAGACTTTTGAATGGACCTACCTCGCATTAAGTTGATCTTTCTCTACACCCTAGCTATGACTGTAACATTACATTTTGCACTCTCTCGTTTCCTTCTCTATGAACGGTATGCTTTGTCACGCAAAAAACAATACTTTTCACGTATGTTAATACATGTGACAATAATAAATCAAATCAAAATCTCGTGGAAACCACTTCATAAGGGTAATTTCAAGTGGAATGGGTCCTTCGTATATAGCTGTCTGCAACTCTCCCAGGTGTGAACGTCATCACACAGGATGGATAATCAAGCTGGCCACCACCTTCTTTGGGAAAGGACTTTGGATTTGTAGCAGGTCACACGGTGAGGCAGCCACGTTTGTGGGCTTTTGTTTGTTAAAACAGCACAAGGCTGTGCTCGACAGAACTCCTCCAGATAGAGTTCAAACCAGCTGCAAGTCAACTACTATTAATCCAGAAACTCAGCTAATGTTCTGGGGACCCGGGTTCGAATCCCGCCACGGCAGGTGGTGGAATTTGAACTCAATAGAAAAAAATCTGGAATAAAGAACCTACTGATGACCATGAAACCATTGTCAGAAAAACCCATCTGGTTCCCTTGAGGGAAGGAAATCTGCGATCTTTACCCGGTCTGGCCTGCACGTGACTCCAGAGCCACAGCAATGTGGTTGACTCTCAACTGCCCTTGGGCAACTGGGGATGGGCAATAAATGCTGGCCCAGCCAGCGACACCCATGTCCCACGGATGAATAAAAAAAACTACACTGCTTGATAATCATAGAGTCATACGGAGCAGAAAAGGCCCTTCAGCCCATTGAATCGACAATAACTGTCACTAAAGTCACACTAATCCCATTTCCACAACCTGTCCCATATCCTGGAATGTTACGATATGTCAAGCGCTCATCCAAATATTTTTTAACGGTTGTAAGGTTTCCAGCCTCCACTACCTTCCCAGGCAGCGCATTCCAGATTCCCACCACCCTCTGAGTGAAAGAAATCCCCTCTGAATCTCCTGCCCCTCATTCTAAAACTCTGCCCCCTCGTGATTGACCCCTCAACCAAGGGGAACAGCTGCTCCCTATTCACCCTGTCCATACCCCTCATAATCTTTTACACCCCAATCATGTCCCCCCTCAGCCTTCTCTGCTCTAGAGAAAACAATCCCAGCCTATCCAATCTCTCCTTGTAGCTCAAACGCTTCATCCCAGGCAACATCCTGGTGAATCTCCTCTCTACCCCCTGTAGTGCAATCACATCCTTCCTGTAGTGAGGTGACCAGAACTGCACACAGTACTCCAGCTGTAACCTAATGCTTTGTACAACTCCAACATTACCTCCTTTCTCTTATACTCTGTACCATGTCTGATGAAAGCAAGTGTCCTATATTTTGGGGCGGCATGGTGGCACCTTGGTTAGCACTGCTGCCTCACAGTGCCAGGGACCCCGGTTCGATTCCCGGCTTGGGTCACTGTCTGTGTGGAGTTTGCACATTCTCCCCATGACTGCGTGGGTTTCCTCCAGGTGCTCTGGTTTCCTCCCACACTCCGAAGATGTGCGGGTTAGGTTGATTGGCCATGTTAAATTGCCCCTTAGTATCATGCGGACTACCTAGGGCATGGGGTTATGGGGATCGGGTCTGGGTGGGATTGTGGTCGGTGCAGACTCGATGGGTTAAATGGCCTCATTCTGTACTGTAGGATTCTATGATATTTTGAATCGGTTTTGATTTATTATTGTCACATGTACAGTGAAAAGTATTAGCACTGCTGCTTCACAGTGCCAGGGACCTGGGCTTAATTCCCGGCTTGGGTCACTGTCTGTGCGCAGTCTGCGCGTTCTCCCCGTGTCTGCGTGGGTTTCTTCCGGGTGCTCCAGTTTCCTCCCACAATCTGAAAGACGTGCTGGTTAGGTCCATTGGCCGTGCTAAATCCTCCCTCAGTGTACCCGAACAGGCGCCGGAGTGTGGCGACTAGGGGAATTTCACAGTAACTTCATTGCAGTGTTAATGTAAGCTTTACTTGTGACACTAATAACATAAACTTTACTTTTTAACAGACAAAGCATACCATTCATAGAGAAGGAAAGGAGAGTGTGCAGAATGTAGTGTTACAGTCATATCCAGGGTATAATGCCTTCTTTTTCAAGTTTATTTATTAGTCACAAGTAAGGCTTACATTAACACTGCAATGAAGTTATTGTGAAAATCCCCCTATTTTCCCCCTGAAATTCTTAACTATCTTATTCACCTGCTCTGTCCGTTCAGGGTTCTGTGAATAATTAACCCCAGATCCAGCTGTTCCTCCAAGCTTCCTCGTGTCCTTCCATTCATTAAATACTCCCTCCTCTTGTTTCTTCTTTCAAAGTGCATCACCTTGCCCTTATCAGGGTTAAGTACCATCTGCCCAACCCATTTTTATTTTCCTGTAACCTACGACCTTCTTCACTATTAACCGCCTGACTAATCTTGATGTGGGAAAGTGGGAGCAGGAGTCTCCGCAACTTGGTCTAAGTGCAACTTCACCCGAGAGCCAACGGCTGCAAAAAGCCTCGCTGCTCACTGAAGAATCCACTTTGAAGATCTTTACTAAAAGGGAAGGAGTGAGGGGGTTGGTTCTGAGCAAATCCCCACCCCTACCCCAGTAAGATTCAGGCCAAGATTTCACTGTCCACAGTATTCGCACAGACGCAGATTAAGAAATAATAAAACACCAGTTCCACGAACACCGCGAGTGTCTGCGCAGCCCAACAATCGATATTTCGAAAGCTAAGTGGGCCCTCTATTTCTTTGCTGTCTCCATGACAATGGCAATCTTGAGAGCCTGGGTGAAGGCTAGCTCTCCTCGCAACGTTTTTGATTTTAATGCTTCCTGAGTGATCAAATAATTCCTCTATTTACTCCACCCACCCTCGAAGCAGTCAACTCTATGAAGCGCCGCCACTGGTGGGAGGGTGTAATTGCAGCGTGACGAATTTACAAAGTTTACATAGGCAGATTCCATTATAAAGGTGAACATTGGGATTCTTCACAAAAAGAAAACCAAGTAAGGATTTTATAAATGGATTTGGGGGCAGCACGGTGGCACAGTAGTTAGCACTGCTGCCTCACAGCGCCAGGGACCCCGGTTCGATTTCCGGCCTCAGGTCACTGTCTGTGTGGAGTTTGCATGTTCTCCCCATGTCTGTGTGGGTTTCTTCCGGGTGCTCCGGTTTCCACCCACAGTTCAAAGATGTGCGGGTTAGGCTAATTGGCCATGTTCAATTGCCCCTTTGTGTCCAAAGATGTGTAGGTTAGGTGGATTGGCCATGCTTAATTGCCCCTTATTGCCAAAGATGTGTAGGTTAGATGGATTGGCCGTGCTAAATTGCCCCTTAGTGTCAGGGGGACTAGCTAGGGTAAATGCATGGGGTTATGGGGATAGGGCCTGGGAGGGATTGTGATTGGTGCAGACTCGATGGGTCAAAGGGCCTCCTTCTGCACTGTGGGATTCTATGATTTTAAAATCTGGGTTGACGTTGGATCTGTGCGTTCTGGTTTGATGAACCCCTGTTTGGAGAACTCAAATTTGACCTGAATATTATCCTTGGCCCTGACTCCTATGGGGCGCTGCCTTTCTTATGCTTCTGTGGAGTCTAGAAGTTAGCTTCTTCTTGTCTGAGTGAAAAATAATGCTTCCTGATAATTTATTAACAATTTAATTAAATATTGACTGAGGAGGAGGAAAATGTTTTTAGCTTTCTACACCTTTCCATTCAATTCTTTCCGAGACACGGGTCTCACCAATGTTGCGAGGTCCAAGCTTAAGTCATGGGCACCGGAAGGCTGGGAACGACAGCTCCCAGCATGCCCCAGGAGTTTCCAGCATGGGTGTGGGGAGGGGGGTGCATGTGCAATCCGACATTTTTTTATTTCTCCACTCAATGAGCCTGCGCCAACGTTTATTTATTTATTAGTCACAAGTGAGGCTTACATTAACACTGCAATGAAGTTACTGTGAAATTCCCCTAGTCGCCACACTCCGACGCCTGTTCGGGTCAATGCACCCTAACCAGCACGTCTTTCGGACTGTGGGAGGAAACTGGAGCACCTGGAGGAAACCCACGCAGACATGGAGAGAACGTGCAGACTCCACACAGGCAGTGACCCAAGGCCGGGATTCGAACCTGGGTCCCTGGCGCTGTGAGGCAGCAGTGCTAACCACTGTGCCACCAATGGAAAAGTGTGCGAAAATTCCCAACCCTGAGTGAAGTGGCTTTATCGAGAAAAGTCCCAGGCAGCAGACAGGGGAGGTCCCAGTTCAGAATGAAGAGAAATCCTGTGGTGAGATCTTCGAAGGTGAAGACCGGAATTCCTTGTGAGAGAGGCCAAGGGTGGAATTTTCCAGCTGCACTCGCCCCAAGACTGGAAAATTCCACCCGAGGTCAACGGGCCTTTGCATGGTTTGTGTTCCAGCCGCCTCGATCCCCTTGGTTCAGGAAGCGTCTTGAACCTTACATTTTATCTACCTTAAACAAAAAAGGTGATTGGCGTCTAATAGGATAACACCAAACAATTGGGGCCTAATTCAGGATCATCACATTCACAAGGGTGGTATTTAAAGTTTAAAGTTTTAAAGTTAAATTTTAAAGTTTATTTTATTTGTGTCACAAGTAGGCTTACATTAAGAATCTATAGAATCCCTACAGCGCAGAAGGAGGCCATTTGGCCCATCGAGCCTGCACTGACAACAATCCCATTCAGGCCCTATCCACATATTAACACTGCAATGAAGTCACGGTGAAACTCCCCGAGTCGCCACACTCTGGCGCCTGTTCGGCCTACACTGAGGGAGAATTTAGCACGGCCAATGCAGCTAATCAGCACGTCTTTCAGACTGTGGGAGGAAACCCACGCAGTCACGGGGAGGACATGCAGACTCAGCACAGACAGTGACCCAAGCCGGGAATCAAACCCGGGTACCTGGCACTCTGAGGCAGCAGTGCCCAATCCAACCAATCCCAAGTTGCCCTCACGAAGTTGGCAGTGACGGGGCTTTCTTCTTGCATCTGATTGACGCATCGGAGATAATTAGGCCACTCCAGAGGGCAGCCAACCCTGTTGGTGTTGGGATTGGAGTTACGTGTGGGCCAGACTGGGTAAGGACGGCAGATTTACTTCCCGAGTGAACCAGTTGGGATTTGACAAAGTTTTCTGGTCGCTTCCCTAACAACCATAATGGGATTGGAAAACGGAAGAACATAAGGAGAAGTAGTAGAGCTACTCTGAGAGCCAATAAGATTGTACCTGATCTGATTGTGGCCTTATCTCCATGTTCCTGTCCATCCCCCGTGACTCCCTTATCAGTCAATCACCTGCCCAACGTAATCTAGAGTCCGACCGAGCCTTCACTGGTGTCTGGGGAAGGGAATTCCAAACACTCACGACTCTCTGAGAGAAGAAATTCCTTCTCATCTCCATCTTAAACGGGAAACCCATTGGGCGGAATTTTCCTGTCCCGCCCACCATGGGAATGATATTGGGCGTGACACAGACCAATGCAAAGATCTGTTGACCTTGGGTGGGATTTTCCCATCTTGGGGCAAGTGTGGCTATAAAATCCTGCCCATTATCTTGAAACTGTGCCTCCCCTCCCCCGGTTCTAGATTCCCCCCCCCCCAGGGGAAAGCATCTTCTGAGTATCGGCCCCCTCAGAATGTCACGTTTCAATAAAATAAGTTGCTGAGTTGTACTGACTGATGACAAGGGGCTAACATGCTGAAGGGTCCATTCAACTATCTTAGCAGCTCTCCCCCTGCACACGCATGGGAGACCTCCCACGCCACTGACATGTCACTTACTGCATCCACGTCATCATAGAATCATAGAATCCCTACAGTGCAGGAGGAGGCCATTCAGCCCTTCGGGTCTGCACTGACTCTCCGACAGAGCATCTTACCCACACTCATCCCCCACTCAATCCCCATCACCCCACACATTTTACCCACTAACCCACACATTCTTTGGCAATTTAGCATGGCCAATCCACCTAACCTACACATCTTTGGATCATTCTCATGTACACGTGACCACCCGAGCTATGATCACCTCTCATTCTTCTAAACTCCAGGAGGTATCGACCCAACCTGCTGAATCTTTCCTCATTCATCCCAGGAATTGGCCTAGTGAACCTTCTCTGAACTGCCTTCAATGAAAGTATGTCCATCCTTAAGCAAGGTGACCACAAATGTAGCATGCTGGCACAGTGGTTAGCACTGCTGCTTCACAGCGTCAGGGACCCAGGTTCGATTCCTGGCTTGGGTCACTGTCTGTGCGGAGTCTGCATGTTCTCCCCATGTCTGCGTGGGTTTCCTCCGGGTGCTCTGGTTTCCTCCGAAGGATGGGCTGGTTAGATGCATTGTCTGTGCTAAATTCTCCCTCAGTGTACCCGAACTGGCGCCGGAGTGTGGCGGCTCGGGGATTTTCTCAGTAACTTCATTGCAGTGTTAATATAAGCCGACTTGCGACACTGATAAATAAACGTTAAACTTTTCCATGTGTCCACCAGGCTATTCCACATGGATTTGTTCTATTTTACTCACGCCTTCTCGGTTCCGTAGCTCCTGTAATCCACTGCTGCAGAGATCCCAACCACCAGCGCAGGGAAGCAGTAACCGCAGAGATAATAGTACTTCTTCCTGGAGTACTCGCTCTCAAAAACCTCAACCAGCATGAGGTAGAGGTGGACACCTTCCAGACACATCCAGGAGAAGGCCGCCAGGAAGAAGAAGTGTAGAAAGCCAGCGATTATTGGGCACACGATCTGAGAAAGTAAAGACAAAGCCAGTTAACAGGAGAGGCAGCAATGATGCTAGGCCCTAGACTGGGACTGAAGCTAGGCCTCAGGCTGGGGCTGAGGCTAGGCTCCTAGACCGGGGCTGAAGCTAATCCCCTAGACTGGGGCTTAAGCTAGGCCTCAGGCTGGGGACGAAGCTAGGCCCCTAGACCGGTGCTGAAGCTGGGCCCCGAGACCGGGGCTAAAGCTAGGCCTCAGGCTGGGGCTGAGGCTAGGCCCCTAAACCGGGGCTGAAGCTCGGCCTCAAGCTGGGGCTGAGGCTGGGTCCCTGAGGCCGGGATTGGAGCCGGGGCCCTGAGCCCGGGATTGGGGCTGGGGCCCTGAGACCGGGATTGGGGCTGGGCCCTGAGGCCAGGATTGGGCCTGGGGCCCTGAGGCCCGGATTGGGGTTGGGGCCCTGAGATCAGGATTGGGGCCGGGACCCTGAGGCCTGGGGTGACACTGGGGCCTTGAGACCAGGTTTGAGGCTGAATGGTGAGGCCTAGGCTGAGCTGGCTGCACTTTTACCGGTTGTTTGCAAGCTGCGAACAGCAAATAGAAACATCAAAATATTGTCATTGTTGTTCACTCTGAGGAAGGGAATGCGGACTCGATTGGCTGAGAGTTACGGCCATTTTATTCTGTGGCACATCGATCAAAATGTCCCGTTTGATTTGAAATGAGGCCGACACTGAGAGGTTGTTTCCTCTGACTGGGGAATCTGGAACACGGGGGCCACACTCTCAGGATACGGGACCGATCGTAATGGGCGGCACAGTGATTAGCACTGCTGCCTCAGCGCCAGGGACCCGGGTTCAATTCCTTGGGTCCTTGGGTCACTGTCTGTGCGGAGTCTGCACATCCTCCCCGTGTCTGCGTGGGTTTCCTCCCACAGTCCAAAGATGTGCGGGTTAGGGGGATTGGCCATGCTAAATTGCCCCTTAGTGTCAGGGGGATTAACAGGATAAATGTATGGGGTCATGGGGATAGGGCCTAGGGAATGTGGTCGGTGCAGACTCGATGGGCTGAATGGCCTCCTTCTGCACTGTAGATTCTATGATTCTATTAGTATTGTAGGACCGAGGTGAGGAGAAGTATATCCTGTCTGTGAATGTTTGGAATTCTCTACCCCAGAGGGCTGGGTATTGGGTATAGACAGTAAGAAGTCTCACAACACCAGGTTAAAATCCAACAGGTTTATTTGGTAGCAAATACCATAAGCTTTCAGAGCACTGCTCCTTCGTCAGATGGAGTGGAAATGTGCTCTCAAACAGTGCAAACAGACACAAAATCAAGTTGCAGAATACTGATTAGAATGCGAATCCCTACAGCCAGCCAGGTCTTAAAGGTACAGACAATGTGGGTGGAGGGAGCATTAAACACAGGTTAAAGAGATGTGTATTGTCTCCAGACAGAACAGCTAGTGAGATTCTGCAAGCCCAGGAGGCAAGCTGTGGGGGTTACTGATAATGTGACATAAATCCAACATCCAACATTGATTTTGTATCTGTTTGCACTGTTTGAGAGCACATTTCCACTCCATCTGACGAAGGAGCAGTGCTCCGAAAGCTTATGGTATTTGCTACCAAATAAACCTGTTGGACTTTAACCTGGTGTTGTGAGACTTCTTACTGTGTTCACCCCAGTCCAACACCGGCATCTCCACATATTGGGTATAGCACAGTAAGAGGTCTCACAAACCAGGTTAAAATCCAACAGTTTGGACTTGTTGGACCTTAACCCGGTGTTGTGAGACTTCTTACTGTGCCCACCCCAGTCCAACGCCGGCATCTCCACATATTGGGTATACTCGGGGGAGAGAGATTGATAGATTTCTGAGTGTTGAGAGATATGGGGTAGTGTGGGAGCGCGGGACGAGGTGAAGGTCCATCATGATCTTGTTGAATGGCCTTACAGGCTCAAAGGGGCAAAACAGCCAACTCCTAGTCCCGCTTCTTATCATCTCACAGCTTAATATGGAGCAAATAAACCTGTTGGACTTTAACCTGGTGTTGTGAGACTTCTTACTGAGCAAAAAAGTGGTACAGAGCTTGAAGGTTTCAGAGTGCAAAATCTCTGGACACTATACACCTTACCCGAGCTTGAGTATTTATGTTCCTACGTTACCGAGTGACTATGGAGTTGATTATCAATGCAGTTCACTTACTCTCTGGTGAGCTTTGAGATGGAATTTGATAAATCTGTTAGTTTGCGGCCTATCTGAGGGTGTTCATTAAAGATTCTGTTGCACACACCTTACAGTGTCACCGGTGTCCTCCACAGAATAGAACCAGCAGTCCCTGCCCACACCAGGCCCCAGTCCCCTCATGACGTAGTGGATTCTTCATATCCAAGTGGCAGTAAACCCTGCTTTGCCCAACGTTGCCCAACAGCCCAAGAAAATATTGCTTTAAAAAAAAAAATGTCGGTTGGGTCTATTTGGTTAAATAGCTGGGTGTGTGGTTTCTGAGTGGTTGCACTGGCTTCTTGCTGCAGTTCAGCATGACCGAGGGAAAAAGAATGTGGGATTTTCAACACAAGCGGTGTCCTTTGCAACCCGGTTTTCCACAATCGGTATTTTAAAATTCATTTGTGGGCGTCGCTGGCTGGGCCAGCATTTCCTGCCCATTCCGAGTTGCCCGTGGAGGGCAGTTCAGAGTCAACCACATTGCTCTGGAGTCACATGTAGGCCAGACCGGGTAAGGACAGCAGATTTCCTTCCCTAAAGGGACATCAGTGAACCAGATGGGTTTTTCTGACAATCGACAATGGTTTCATGGTCATCTGTAGATCCTTAATTCCAGATTTTAAAAAATTGAATTCAAATTCCACCACCTGCCGTGACAGGGGTGGCACAGTGGTTAGTACTGCTGCCTCACAGTCGGGTTCGATTCCTGGCTTGGGTGACTGTGCGGAGATTCACGTTCTCAACGTGTCTGCGTGGGTTTCCTCCGGGTGCTCCAGTTTCCTCCCACACTCCAAAGATGTGCAGGTTAGGTGGATTGGCCATGCTAAATTGCCCCTTAGTGTCCAAAGATGTGCAGGTTAGGTGGTTTGGCCATGCTAAATTACCCCTTACCATAGAAACCATAGAATCCCAACAGTGCAGAAGGAGGCCATTCGGCCCATCGAGTCTGCACCGACCACAATCCCACCCAGGCCCTACCCCCATATCCCTACATATTTTACCCGCTAATCCCTTTAACCTACACATCTCAGGACACTAAGGGACAATTTTAGCATGGCCAATCAACCTAACCCGCACATCTTTGGACTGTGGGAGGAAACCGGAGCACCCGGAGGAAACCCACGCAGACACGAGGAGAATGTGCAAACTCCACACAGACAGTGACCCAAGCCGGGAATCGAACCCAGGTCCCTGGAGCTGTGAAGCAGCAATGCTAACCACTGTGCTACCGTGCCGTCCACTTAGTGTCCAAAGATGTGCAGGTTAAGTGGATTGGCCATGCTAAATTGCCCCTTAGTGTCCAAAGATGTGCAGATTCGGTGGATTGGCCATGCTAAATTGTCCCTTCGTATCAGGGGAACTAGCAGCGTAAATATGTGTGGTTATGGGGATAGGGCCTGGGTGGGATTGTTTTCAGTGCAGGCTCGATGGGCTGAATGGCCTCCAGCTGCACTGTAGGGTTTCTATGATTCGAACTTGGGTTCCCAGAACATTAGCTGAGTTTCTGGATTAATACCAGTAGGCCATCGCTGCCCTGTGATTGTTTTTTTAAATCGCGGCCCGGCAGTGTGTAGGTTAGAAAGCCTGCCTCCGAGAATTAAAGCAGCAAAATAAGCAATGTCGACATTGAGAAAGACATTTTGTTTTACACAGTGAGTGGTTGGTGAGGTCACATCTGGAATATTGTGTGTAGTTTTGTTCTCTTTATCTGACTCCGGAGGGAGTGCAGCGAAGGTTTACCAGACTGATTTCAGGTATGGTGGGACTGAGGTGTGCGCGAGATTGAGTTGGTTAGGAGTATATTCGCTGGAAACTTATAAAATTCCAGACAGGGTCGATGCAAGAAGGATGTTCCCAACGGTGGGGGTGTCCAGAACCAGGGGTCACAGTCTGAGAATGCAGGGTATTTGGTTTAGGACAGAGACGAGGAGAAGTTTCTTCACCTAGAGAGTGGTGAGCCTGTGGCACTCATCACCACAGGAAGTAGTTGAGGCCAAAACATTGAATGTTTTCAAGAAGGAGTTAGATATAGCTCTTGGGCTGATGGGGATCAAAGAATATGGGGGGAAGGCGGGATCAGGCTATTGAGTTGGCTGATCAGCCATGATCATAATGAATGGCGGAGCAGGCTCGAAGGGCCGAATGGCCTCTTCCTGCTCCTATTTCTGTTTCTTTGTTGGTATTGGGGTTGCAGTGCCCAGAGTGTGGTGGAGAAAGGCGCTGTGGAAAAGAAAATTCAATCGTTAGATGAATAAAAAAAAAAGCAGGACCACGAGATCGGTGTTGGGGGGAGGGGTGGGGGATAGACACAGGGTAATGGTCGTTTTGGAGGTTGAGGGGAGACTTAATAGAGGTTTATAAAATGATGAAAGGGATAGATAGAGTGAACGTTCAAAGACTATTTCCTCGGGTGGATGAAGCTATAACAAGGGGGCATAACTATAGGGTTCATGTTGGGAGATATAGGAAGGATGTCCGAGGTAGGTTCTTTACGCAGAGAGTGGTTGGGGTGTGGAATGGACTGCCTGCAGTGATAGTGGAGTCAGACACTTTAGGAACATTTAAGCGGTTATTGGATAGGCACATGGAGCACACCAGGATGATAGGGAGTGGGATAGCTTGATCTTGGTTTCAGATAAAGCTCGGCACAACATCGTGGGCTGAAGGGCCTGTTCTGTGCTGTACTGTTCTATGTTCTATAGTGGTGGTGGGACTAGATGAACTTGCTCTTGTAGAGAATTAGGGCCGGCAGTGGGCTGGATGGCATGGTGGCACAGTGGGTTAGCACTGCTACCTCACAGCACCAGGGACCAGGGTTCGATTCCCGGTTTGGGTCACTGTCTGTGCGGAGTCTGCACATTCTCCCCCGTGTCTGCGTGGGTTTCCTCCGGGCACTCCGGTTCCCTCCCACAGTCTGAAAGATGTGCTGGTTAGGGTGCATTGGCCGTGCTAAATTCTCCCTCAGTGTACCCGGAGTGTGGCAACTAGGGGATTTTCACAGTAACTTCATTGCAGTGTTAAGGTAAGCCTACTTGTGACACTAATAAATAAACTTACAATTGAACTGAGACAGGAAATCACTCTCAATATTTAAACCAGGTGAAATCTGGTCTCTAATATTGAAACAACAGCCTAAGACTGGCTGCCAGAGGCACTACTCCCGCTGTTTGGAATTTTGAATCTCGCCAGAGTGAGAGAGGGCGCGATTTTATGGCCTCGCTCGTCCCGAAACGGTAAAATCCCATCTGAGGTCAAGAGACATTTATATGATCCGCCCCTCGCCGCTCCGATTCCAGTGGGGGTCGGGATGCTAAACTTCTGCCCAGAGAATCCAATTCTGCTGAAGCTAGGGCGAGATTGTGAGAGGCGTGCGGCTATGAGGAACTCACGCCAAGCTCTGCAGGATCGCTGGGGCAAGGGAGGCGATGGCCCAGTGGTATTATCGCTCGACTATTAATTCAGAAACTCAGCTCATGTTCTGGGGACCCGAATTCGAATCCCGCCACGGCAGACGGTGGAATTTGAATTCAATAAAAAAAATCTGGAATTAAGAATCGACTGGTGACCATGAAACCATTGTCGATTGTCGGAAAAACCCCATCGGGTTCACTCATGTCCTTTCGGGAAGGAAATCTGCCATCCTCACCCGATCTGGCCTACATGTGACTCCAGAGCCACAGCAATGTGGTTGAACCTCAACTGCCCTCGGGCAACTAGGGATGGGCAATAAATGCTGGTCCAGCCAGCGATGCCCTCGCCCCAAGAATGAATTAAAAAGTGCTGCTGGGATACCAGGTTTGACAGGTACAGAGTGTCACACCAGAAACAGTGCTTGGCTGCACCATTGTGTATTGTGTTTGTTGGAGAGTATATAACGGGATATTCACTTGAGTCTTGAGGCACTCACTGAAACTGTGCGGGGGGTGGGGGGAGGTTGTTGAGTTCAACAGTAACTCAACAATAAGTCCAGACTTCAACAATAAATAGCAACTAAAGTATGTTGCGGATAGGCACCCGCAGAGAGGAACTTGGTCAGGATTAATTTGATGAGGCCTCACGATCGATGCCTCAGACGAACACTTAAAATCAGCCGCCCCCAGACTGACATTTCCCCAGCCGAACAAAGGGAGCTTCTGTCAGAGACGCAGGCGGCTGATGTTATTTTTAATACTGATTTGCCCGATTGAAAAAGTCATATCAAAGATTTCTTGCTGCAGTTATCCGACTGCAGGCTTTCTCAGGAGAGGAAGGAAACTTGGCATGTCCGCTACGACTCTCACCAACTTTTGCAGATGCACCATAGAAAGCATTCTTTCTGGTTGTATCACGTCTTGGTATGGCTCCTGCTCTGCCCAAGACCGCAAGAAACTACAAAAGGTCGTGAATGAAGCCCAATCCATCACGCAAACCAGCCTCCCATCCATTGACTCTGTCTACACTTCCCGCTGCCCCGGCAAAGCAGCCAGCATAATTAAGGACCCCACGCACCCCGGACATTCTCTCTTCCGCCTTCTTCCTTCGGGAAAAAGATACAAAAGTTTTGGTCGGACAAATTTAAATGTGGATTACAGGGTCAAAGGTAGGGTTCTGAAGACTGTGGAGGAACAGAGAGATCTTGGGGTCCATATCCACAGATCTCTAAAGGTTGCCACTCAAGTGGATAGAGCTGTGAAGAAGGCATATAGTGTGTTAGCTTTTATTAACAGGGGGTTGGAGTTTAAGAGCCGTGGGGTTATGCTGCAACTGTACAGGACCTTGGTGAGACCGCATTTGGAATATTGCGTGCAGTTCTGGTCACCTCACTATAAGAAGGATGTGGAAGCGCTGGAGAGAGTGCAGAGGAGATTTACCAGGATGCTGCCTGGTTTGGAGTGTCGGTCTTATGAGGAAAGGTTGAGGGAGCTGGGGCTGTTCTCTCTGGAGCGGAGGAGATTGAGGGGAGACTTAATAGAGGTTTATAAAATGATGAAGGGGATAGATCGAGTGAACGTTCAAAGACTATTTCCTCGGGTGGATGGAGCTATTACAAGGGGGCATAACTATAGGGTTCATGGTGGGAGATATAGGAAGGATATCAGAGGTAGGTTCTTCACGCAGAGAGTGGTTGGGGTGTGGAATGGATTGCCTGCAGTGATAGTGGAGTCAGACACTTTAGGAACATTTAAGCGGTTATTGGATAGGCACATGGAGCACAACAGGATGGTAGGGAGTGGGATAGCTTGATCTTGGTTTCAGATGAAGGTCAGCACAACATCGTGGGCCGAAGGGCCTGTTCTGTGCTGTACTGTTCTATGTTCTATGTTCTAAAAGTCTGAGGTCACGTACCAACCGACTCAGGAACAGCTTCTTCCCTGCTGCCGTCAGACTTTTGAATGGACCTACCTTGCATTAAATTGATCTTTCTCTACACCCTAGCTATGACTGTAACACTACATTCTGCACTCTCTCCTTTCCTTCTCTATGAATGGTATGCTTTGTCTGTATAGCAAGAAACAATACTTTTCACTGTATGCTGATACATGTGACAATAATAAATCAAATCAAATCAAATCAAGCGTGTGAAACAGATTCCTGCGCTTTTCACCGGCTACAGATGGATCTGACAGGACAGAGATCATGGTTACTGTTGTAACATTGGAGAAAACTCTCTGCAACTGGAGGCAATCTATATTCAGTCTGACATTTATTTACTGAGCGGAAAGGCGTACACCTCCTAACTCAACACCTACCCCCACCCCCCACCCCACCACCTCCCCCCACCCCCACCCCCTGGGCCCCACCGCACAGTTTCAGGAAGTTCTTCTTTAGACAGACCCAAGTGAATACCCCATTAAACACCCTCCGTTCAACACAATACACAATGGTGCAGCCAAGCACAGTTTCTGGTGTGACACTCTGTACCTGTCAAACCTGGTATCCCAGCAGCACGTTTTAATTCATTCGTGGGACACGGGCATCGCTGGCTGGGCCAGCATTTATTGCCCATCCCTAGTTGCCCTTGGAGGGCAGTTGAGAGTCAACCACATTGCTGTGGCTCTGGAGTCACATGTAGGCCAGACCAGGTAAGGACGGCAGATTTCCTTCCCTAAAGGGACATTAGTGAACCAGGTGGTTTTTTCTGACAATCAGACAATGGTTTCATGGTCATCAGTAGATTCTTAATTCCAGATATTTTTTATTGAATTCAAATGGGGGTGGCACGGTGGCACAGTGGTTAGCACTGCTGCCTCACAGTGCCAGGGACCTGGGTTCAATTCCAGCCGGGGATCACTGTCTGTGTGCAGTTTGTACATTCTCCCCGTGTCTGCGTGGGTTTCCTCCGGATGCTCCGGTTTCCTCCCACAGTCCAAAGTTGTGCGGGTTAGGTTGATTGGCCGTGCTAAATTGACCCGAGTGTGAGGGGAGTGGCAGGGTAAATATGTGGGATTACTGGAATAGGGCCTGGGTGGCATTGTGGTCTGTGCAGACTCGATGGGCTGAATGGCCTCCTTCTGCACTGCAGGGATTCTATATCAAATTCCACCATCTGCCATGGCGGGATTCAAACCCTAGCGATAATACCACAAGGCCATCGCCTCCCTTTCTGTTGAGCCCTGTCATTCGTCAAAATTTGGATCCTTAAAAAAAAGCTACTTTCCCCATACAAAACTTGGCATGTTCTTTGTTCAGGTGGACCCCCCAGGTACGCTGCATCGCACTGCTTAGCAGTGACTATCCAAGACCTCGTGGTTTGATTGTAACCAACCTACACTCAATTGAATTTATACGACTATTCAGGGATGTGAAAGACATCATAGTCACCGCAGAGAATTTGCTATAGGCCCCACTTACACATTTTGGTTGGGTTTCATAGAAACATAGAATCATAGAAACCCTACAGTGCAGAAAGAGGCCATTTGGCCCATCGAGTCTGCACCGACCACAATCCCACCCAGGCCCTATCTCCATATCCCTACACATTTACCCGCTAATCCCTCTAACCTACGCATCTCAGGACACTAAGGGGCAATTTTTAGCATGGCCAATCAACCTAACCCGTACATCTTTCGGACTGTGGGAGGAAACCGGAGCACCCGGAGGAAACCCACGCAGACACGGGGAGAATGTGCAAACTCCACACAGACAGTGACCCAAACCGGGAATCGAACCCAGGTCCCTGGAGCTGTGAAGCCACAGTGCTAACCACTGTGCTACCGTGCCGCCCAAACAAAAACTAAAAGTTTCTCCCAAACAAAAACTAAATGCCCAGTGGGAAATTTTCACGCCCGTTTTTTTGGTCATATTTACCTGAATAAAACTCAAGTTCACCCTTCCATCTGTTCCTCATATCCCCTTATCCCTTTGAAATATATCTATCTCCTTCTTAAAACGATTCAATGATTCAGACTCCACCGCGCGATGGGGCAGCGAGTTCCACAAATTCACCACCCTCTGCGAGAAGCAGTTACTCCTTGTCTCAGTTTTACATCTACCGCCTCTTTAAAGTAAAGTTTTTTAATGTTTATTCATTAGTCACAGGTAAGGCTTACATTAACACTGCAATGAAGTTACTGTGAAATTCCCCTAGTCGCCACACTCCGGCGCCTGTTCGGGTACTCTGAGGGAGAATTTAGTACGGCCAATGCACCCTAACCAGCACGTCTTTCAGACTGTGGGAGGAAACCGGAGCACCCGGAGGAAACCCACGCGGACACGGGGAGAAAGTGCAGACTCAGCACAGATAGTGACCCAAGCCAGGAATCGAACCCGAGTATCTGGCGCTGTGAAGCAGCAGTGCTAACCACTGCACCACCGTGCCACTCTCCGCGTCACTCTGTGCCTCACACAGTGCCTCAGATGGATTCACGCTGTAAGTGGGGGGTGTGGGGCCTCATCCCGCTGGAAAGGCCGCAGCATAGCGCTGAGCGGGCCACTGCGCATGTGCCAATCTGTCGGTGGGGAGATTGGCACACGGGCACTGGCCCCCCCCCATCACTTGCCTCTTGATCGCCGGACTTCCGGACACCACCCCCTCACCAACGATTGTTAGCTTACCAGACCACCCCTCCAGGCCAGCCCCGACGCACCATCCTGAATTGGAAATATATCGGCTGTTCCTAACTCCCTTCCTAACAGCACAGTGGGTATACGTACACCTCATTGACTGAGCAATGCAAGGCAGCTCTCCACCACCTTCTCAAGGGCAATTAGGGAAGGACAATAAATGCTGGCCTAGCCAGCGACGGACATGCCCTTTGAAATAATTTTCTTTCCATTCGTGGGACATGGGTGTCACTGACTGGCCAGCATTTACGTGAGGGAGCACTTCAGCGGTCACGGGCATTCAGCCTCTGATCTTCGGGTAAGCGTTCTCCAAGGTGGCCTTCACGACACACGACAGCGCAGAGTTGCTGAGCAGAAACTGATAGCCAAGTTCCGCACACATGAGGACAGCCTAAACTGGGATGTTGGGTTTATGTCACACTATCAGTAACCCCCACAGCTTGCCTCCTGGACTTGCAGAATCTCACTGGCTGTCCTGTCTGGAGACAATACACATCTCTTTAACCTGTGCTTAATGCTCCCTCCACTCACATTGTCTGTATCTTTAAGACCTGGTTGGCTGTAGAAATTCGCATTCTATTCAGTATTCTGTAACTTGATTTTGTGTCTCTGTGCCCTGTTTGAGAGCAGATTTCCACTCCATCTGACGAAGGAGCAGCGCTCCGAAAGCTAGTGGCGTTTGCTACCGAATAAACCTGTTGGACTTTAACCTGGTGTTGTTAAACTCCTTACTGTGTTTACCCCAGTCCAACGCCGGCATCTCCACATCAGCATTTATTACCCATCCCTAATTGCCTGAGGGCAGTTGAGTGTCAACCACATTGCTGTGGAGTCTGGAGTCACATGTAGGCCTGGGTATAGACCTGGCTGCGATAATACCTCGAGGCCACCATCTCCTCCAAATAACCCTTTGTGGATGACCTTTCCTCCTCAGCCAGCCCTGAGTCTTCCCCTTTGCTGGTTGCTGACTCGCGGGGACCCACCTGGTACTGGGTTTTGTTGATGCCGATGAGGAAGATGAGTTCTGCGATGAAGAGGTTGATGCAGAGGTTCTTGTGGATGGTGTTGCGGTCCGTCTGAATCCCTCGAAGGAAGCAGAAGGTGGAGATGCAGATGGTGAGGCAGACCAGCGAGATGACGATGCCTACCCAGGTGATAACGGAGAGGAGCAACCTGTGCATGCGGTCTTCATACTGAGCAGAAAGAGACAAACAAGCCAAGTAAGACAACACGCCATCAAAGGAAGATAGGAATTAGGAGCGGAAATCGGCAAATTCAGCCCTTTGAGCCTGCCCCGCTATTCAGTCAGAACATGGCTGATCTCTCTCTGGTTTCAAATCCACCTCCCCACCTCTTCCCCATATCCCCTTATCCCTTAGAAATATATCTATCTCCTTCTTGAAACAACTTAATGATTCAGACCCCACCGCGCTATAGAACATAGAAAGAAATACAGCACAAACAGGCCCTTCGGCCCACAAGTTGCGCTGGTCATGTCCCTACCTACCTAGGCTTATATATAGGCTTACCTATAACCCTCAATCCTATTAAGTCCCATGTACTCATCCAGAAGTCTCTTAAAAGACCCGATCGAGTTTACCTCCACCAGCGAGTTCCACAAATTCACCACCCTCTGCGAGAAGTAGTCCCTCCTCATCTCAGTTTTAAATCTACTGCCTCTTTGAAGTTTTTAACATTTATTTATTCATCACAAGTAAGGTTTACATTAACACTGTAATGAAGTTATTGTGAATTCCCCTAGTCGCCACACTCCAGCGCCTGTTCGGGTCAATGCACTCTAACCAGCATGTCTTTCAGACTGTGGGAGGAAACCGGAGCACCCGGAGGAAACCCACGCGGACACGGGGAGAATGTGCAAATTCTGCACCGACACAGTGACCGAAGCCGGGAATCGAATCTGGGTCCCTGGTGCTGTGGGGCAGCAGTGCTAACCACTGTGCCGCTGTGTCACCCCTCAATCTATACCTGTGGCCTCTTGTTCTAGCTTGTCCCACAAGGGGTCTACATTTACTTTATCAATCCCTTTTAGAATATCCCTCGATCAGAACCCCTCTCATCCTTCTCAACTCCAGCGAGTACAAGCCTAAACTGTTTAATCTCTCCTCATACGTCAACCCTTTCATCCCCGGAATCAATCTGGTGAACCTCCTCTGAACTGCCTCCAATGCCATCACACCCTTCCCCAAATAAGGAGACCAAAACTGGACACAATACTCCAGATGTGGTCTCACCAACACCCGACACAACTGCAACAACACTTCTCTACTTTTATACTCCAGTCCTTTAGCAATAAATGGCAACATCCCATTTGCCTTTTTTTATCACCTGCTGCACCTGCATACCGACATTCTGTGATTCATGGTCAAAGACACCCAGATCCCTCTGCCCGACGCAAGGAGACACTGATGACAGCAACACCCAGCAAACAGGAAAGGGAGAGAAGCTCTGACTCTATCTATCTTTTTACATCATTTCTTTATCTGCTCTCTATCCCAAAGAGTCGACAATTCGCAAAGATCTGGCGCAAACAAAACCTTTTGTTTCTCCCAACACGGAACCTGGAGCACCAAAGGCGGCAATTCACTCTGAACAGAACTCCAGAACTGACCAGAATTAGTTAGCCCAGCAGAGACAGAAGGGGGCTGGAGGGTGAGGGGGTGGGGGGGTAGAGACCTGGCCTTTGCACCATGTGAGGAACCCCCCTACACTTAACAATGAGGCAAAGAGGCCCCTCTTTAGCATTCCTGTTTCTCCTTTCCGAGTTCCCCGCCCACAGCGCCACAATCGCCCACACACCTCGGGCATGGAGGCAGGACCTGAATCCAGCCCAGCCGGGATGGTAATTGAACCCCTTGCTGTCAGTGCCAGTCTGGTCCACACCAACCATCCAGCCCACCTGAGGAGTCCCAGTTGCTGTGTACAGACGTGGGCCGGAGATTCCCGGCAGGTCACGCGTGACCTGCAAGTAAGGAAAGGGAAATATTTGGCGCTCAGTCTAATCTCCATTCACTGCAGCGGGACCAGAGTATCCGGAATATTCTGGCCCTGGTGTGCTCTGGAGCTATCGCGATGGTGGAGACGCCAACGTTCTTTCCAACACGTGGCTGACCAGGATTCTCTCCCGCTCTCACCATTGGCGTGTTGGAAGGATTGAAAAGTTGAACTGTTCCATCAGCAGCAAGTCCTGGGGTGGGACTTGAACCCGGAGCTTCAGGCTCAGAGGCAAGGGTGCTAACCCCACTGCGCCACAACAGCTCCACACTCCTGCTTAAAGCTGTCGCAACAGTGTGAAAAAATTTCAAGTAAAGTTAATTTATTAGTCACAAAGTAAGGTTTACATTAACACTGCAATGAAGTTACTGTGAAATTCTCCAAGTGGCCACACTCCAGCGCCTGTTCGGGCCAATGCACCCTAACCAGCACGTCTTTCAGACTGTGGGAGGAAACTGGAGCACCCGGAGGAAACCCACACGGGGAGAACGTGCAAACTCCACACAGACAGTGACCCGAGCCAGGAATCGAATCCAGGTCCCTGGAACTGTGAGACAGCAGTGTTAACCACTGTGCCACTGAGGCATATAAAATGTTGAGTTCATCTCTTAGTACCTTGCAAATTATATCATTTCCAATTCACTTCAATTCTTAACTCATCAGTAGGTACAGGACATTCTCTTTCCATCCAAGTAAAGCTACCCTCTGGTTCCATTACAGTGGCCCATGTTGACGAACACTGAGTGTGAATCTGTATTCTTAGCATATTGAAAAGCCCTTGCATTGCTTCAGGTTGAACAATGGACCCCATTAATTGAAGCCATTCTAGAACAGCCCATGGAGACTGCGTGCTTAACACAGTAAGAGTTTTAACAACACCAGGTTAAAGTCCAACAGGTTTATTTGGTAGCAAATAGCATTAGCTTTCGGAGCCGAAAGCTAATGGCTCCGAAAGCTAATGGCTTTTGCTACCAAATAAACCTGTTGGACTTTAACCTGGTGTTGTTAAAACTCTTACTGTGTTCACCCCAGTCCAACGCCGGCATCTCCACATCATGCTTAATAGAGACCAGACCAACTTCTTGTGACAAATAGAAACCACTCCAACTCCAGGCGATAAAATGTCGACGCAGATTCGATGGGCCAATATGGCTCAATGGCTGGAGTTTTACTGTCCCGTCCGCCATGGGAATCGGAGCAGGTAAGGGGTGCAGGATGGTAAGGCCCGTTGACCTCGGCGGGATTTTATGGTTACAGGGCGAGTAAGGGCGAAAAATCCCACCTGATGAGTCTGTTACTCTACCGCTATGACTCTATGAAATGGCACACGGCACGGCGGCACAGTGGTTAGCACTGCTGCCTCACAGCGCCAAGGACCCGGGTTCGATTCCCAGCCTGGGTCACTGCCTGGGTGGAGTCTGCATGTTCCCTGTGTGGCTTTCCTCCGGGTGCTCCAGTTTCCTCCCACAGTCTGAAGATGTGCGGGTTAGGTAGAGTGGCCGTGCTAAATTGCCCCTTAGCGTCAGAGGAATTAGCAGGGTGGAATATGGGGTTACGGGAATTGGTTCTGGGTGGGATAGTGGTCGGTGCAGACTCAATGGGCCGAATGGCCTCCTTCTGCACTGTATGAGTCTATGAGAACTACCTCCAGGAGTCAAGTAGAGAATGGCCTCATTTGATGTCAATGAGAAGCCAATGCCGCTGCGGGAGACATGGGCCCAGCATCTTCCGTGGGCCAGGCTTGGCTGCAGCTCAATCAAACACTATTGTTCTGCAATGGATTGAATAACTTAAGCGTCCTGGTATTGGGCTGAATGACCTTGAGATAAATCCCACTCCGGCAGTGGCCAAAATGAAAGCCATGAACTCGGGCAATAAATATCTCTGGCAGAAAGGGGCAGAATTTTGGGGTGGCGCAGTGGTTAGCACTGCTGCCTCACAGTGCCAGGGACCCAGGTTCAATTCTGGCCTCGGGTGACTGTGTGGAGTTTACAAGTTCTCCCCGTGTCTGCGTGGGTTTCCTCCGGGTGCTCCGGTTTCCGACTACAATCTGAAGATGTATACGGTAGGTGGATTGGCCGTGCTAAATTGCCCCTTAGTGTCCAAAGATGTGCAGGTTAGGTGGATTGGCCATGTTAAATTACCCCTTAGTGTCCAAAAGATGTGTAGATTAGGTGGATTGGCCATGCTAAATTGCCCCTTAGTGTCCAAAGATGTGTAGGTTAGGTGGATTGGCCATGCTAAATTGCCCCTTAGTGTCCAAAAGATGTGTAGATTAGGTGGATTGGCCATGCTAAATTGCCCCTTAGTGTCCAAAGATGTGTAGGTTAGGTGGATTGGCCATGCTAAATTGCCCCTTAGTGTCCAAAAGATGTGTAGATTAGGTGGATTGGCCATGCTAAATTGCCCCTTAGTGTCCAAAGATGTGTAGGTTAGGTGGATTGGCCATGCTAAATTGCCCCTTAGTGTCCAAATGATGAGTAGGTTAGGTGGATTGGCCATGCTAAATTGCCCCTTAGTGTCCAAATGATGAGTAGGTTAGGTGGATTGGCCATGCTAAATTGCCCCTTAGTGTCCAAAGATTTGCAGGTTAGATGGATTGGCCATGCTAAATTGCCCCTTCGTGTTAGGGGGATTGGCAAGGTAAATGCATGGAGGTACAGGGATAATGTCTGGGTGGGATTGTGGTCGGTACAGGCTTGATGGGCTGAATGGCCTCCTTCAGCACTGTAGGGATTCTATGATTCAAAACCCAACCAGTGGCTTAATGGCCTTCAGGCAGTAGGCTGGTCTGCATGTGACTCCAATCCTGTTCTGTTGTAAACACTTAACTCCCCAGGGCTGGGCAATAAATGAAAGTTTGCCCGGGTAACCCGTGTCCAAAGACAACTTTACCTAAAATTCCCACATACTGCACGAAACCACAGCAGCCAGAGAAATTGAGGAGAGTACCAGTTGTCGGTGCAGCCTCGATGGGCCGAATGGCCTCCTTCTGCACTGTCGGGATTCTATGATTCTATGGACAGACCATGTGCCAAGCTGTGTGGAAAGTTTAGCTACAAACCTGACCTTGGTTTTCACCGACCTCGCATTGCAAATGATTTCTTGTTTCGCTGACATGTTCAGGGGTCAGCTCGGTTCAATTTAGCCGAGAATCAGTCAGACGCGAGACTGAATTATTGCTTTTCTGAAGCACTCGGGGAGCTCTGGGCCTTGCGAATCAGGTCACCTCCTGGCCTTTCCTTTCCCTCCCGCGCTGACGCTGAACCATTACTCATTCCAAACGGGAAGCGATGGAGGGAGCCCTGCCTAACCTGAGGCAATCGCTCACCTCTCCGTCCCTGGCCATGTCGGCAGCGTTGCTAATTGCCAGGCGTGTTTGAAGTTGGGCAACTCTGACAACATGGGAGGGGGTGGGGGTGAGGAGGGGGGGCGGGGTGGTGAGCGGGGCTCGCTCTGAGGCTGCGGGGTAACTATCACCGCACCCAAGGCCAGAGTGATTGTCAGAACCTGGTTGCGGAGAGTCGTCTGCAGGTCGGAGAGGTCGCTGCTTCTCCTCAGCTGTCAAGGACATTGGAACTCGAGGAGCAGAGAGGCAGCAGAATGCCAGGGCAGAGGTAGAGGGAGTCACGGCCGGGTGGGAGAGGTGGACAGAGTGCAGAGCCGCGGAGTGGCAGGGGGAAAGAGAGGGAGAGAGAGATTCCACCCAACGGGTAGGGCAGGCCACCAGCATCAGAAAGTGAAAAAGGCGGCAGTAAGAGAAAGCGGGTGAAGAGATATAAAAATAAAAAGAGATAAAATAGCAGGATAAGAATGGAGAAAGATCAGACTTGTACACTGAACCATCACAGGAGCCTCCGGGAGCGTTAGAGCGAATGTCACTTGGAAAAGTAGCCAGTGATGCAGGAAATGCAGCAGCCTTCCTCTGCACAGGGTAAGGTGTTGGATTGGGGGAAGGCTAACTTTAGTGGGTTTAGGCAGAAATTGGCAGCTGTTGATTGGGAGAGGCTGTTTGAGGGTAAATCCACATCTGGCATGTGGGAGTCTTTTAAGGAACAGTTGTTAGGGCTGCAGGACAGGCATGTGCCTGTAAAAAAGAAGGATAGGAAGGGTAGGATTCGAGAACCGTGGATAACCAAGGAAATTGAGGGATTGGTCAAAAAGAAAAGAGTGGCGTATGTTAGGTCCAGGCAGCTAAAAACGGAGGGAGCTCTGGAGGAACACAAAGAAAGTAGGAAAGAACTCAAACGAGGAATTAGAAGGGCAAAAAGGGGTCACGAAATGTCCTTGGCTGACAGGATTAAGGAGAATCCCAAGGCATTTTATTCATACGTTAGGAACAAAAGGGCTGTCAGGGAAACAATCGGACCTCTCAGGGACAAAAGTGGGGAATTATGCTTAGAGCCCAAAGAAGTAGGGGAGATCCTAAATGAATACTTTGCGTCGGTATTCACAAAGGAGAGGGATGTGTTGACTGGGAGTGTCTCGGAGGGGAGTGTTGACCCGTTAGAGAAAATCTCCATTGCAAGGGAGGAAGTGTTAGGTATTTTAGGGAATATAAAGACTGACAAATCCCCAGGGCCTGATGGAATCTATCCCAGGCTGCTCAGGGAGACGAGAGATGAAATCGCTGGGCCTCTGACGCAAATCTTTGTCTCGTCACTGGACACAGGTGAGGTCCCAGAGGACTGGAGGATAGCTAATGTGGTCCCGTTATCTAAGAAGGGTAGGAAGGATAACCCGGGAAATTATAGGCCGGTGAGCTTGACGTCCGTGGTCGGGAAGTTGTTGGAGAGGATTCTTAGAGATAGGATGTATGCGCATTTAGAAAGGAATAAACTCATTAACGATAGTCAGCATGGTTTTGTGAGAGGGAGGTCATGCCTCACTAACCTGGTGGAGTTTTTTGAAGAAGTGACCAGAATGGTTGACGAGGGAAGGGCCATGGATGTCGTCTATATGGACTTTAGTAAAGCGTTTGACAAAGTCCCTCATGGTAGGCTGGTGCAAAAGGTTGGATCTCATGGGATAAAGGGGGACGTGGCTAGATGGGTGGAGAACTGGCTTGGTCACAGAAGACAGAGGGTGGTAGTGGAAGGGTCTTCTTCCGGCTGGACGCCTGTGACTAGTGGTGTTCCGCAGGGGTCTGTATTGGGACCTCTGCTGTTTGTGATTTATATAAACGATCTGGAAGAAGGTGTAACTGGGGTGATCAGTAAGTTTGCAGACGACACGAAAATGGCTGGACTTGCAGACACTGAGGAACATTGTCAGAGGCTACAGAAGGATATAGATAGGCTGGAAATTTGGGCAAAGAAATGGCAAATGGAGTTCAATCCAGATGAATGCGAAGTGATGCATTTTGGTAGAACTAACGTAGGGGGGAGCTATACGATAAATGGCAGAACCATAAAGGGTGTAGATACGCAGAGGGACATGGGTGTGCAAGTCCATAGATCCTTGAAGGTGACGTCACAGGTGGAGAAGGTGGTGAAGAAGGCATATGGCATGCTTGCCTTTATAGGACGGGGCATAGAGTATAAAAGTTGGGGTCTGATGTTGCAGTTGTATAGAACGCTGGTTCGGCCGCATTTGGAATACTGCGTCCAGTTCTGGTCACCACACTACCGGAAGGACGTGGAGGCTTTAGACAGAGTGCAGAGGAGGTTTACCAGGATGTTGTCTGGTATGGAAGGGCTTAGTTATGAGGAGAGATTGGGTGAACTGGGGTTGTTCTCACTGGAAAGATGGAGGATGAGGGGTGACCTAATAGAGGTGTATAAAATTATGAAAGGCATAGAAAGGGTGTACGGTGGGAAGCTTTTTCCCAGATCGGTGGTGACGTTCACGAGAGGTCATAGGTTCAATGTGACGGGGGGGAGGTTTAACACGGATATCAGAAGGACATATTTTACACAGAGGGTGGTGGGAGCCTGGAATGCGCTGCCGGGCAAGGTGGTGGAGGCGGACACA
Source organism: Mustelus asterias (assembly GCF_964213995.1). NCBI lineage: Eukaryota > Metazoa > Chordata > Chondrichthyes > Carcharhiniformes > Triakidae > Mustelus > Mustelus asterias. The sequence goes on along the minus strand of NW_027590297.1, from coordinate 190,818 downwards.
CTGGGAACGTTTAAGACTTATCTAGATAGCCACATGAACGGAGTGGGAATGGAGGGATACAAAAGAATGGTCTAGTTTGGACCAGGGAGTGGCGCGGGCTTGGAGGGCCGAAGGGCCTGTTCCTGTGCTGTATTGTTCTTTGTTCTTTTGCACAGCAAGATCCCGCAAATGGTAATGTGATCATGATCTGAAAATCAATTTTAAGTGATGCCAGAAGGCACAGAGGGAGACGGAGGTTTGGCCTCTCGTTAATTGCCTCACTCTTCATAACGATTTCTCTCTCTCTGTGTGGTGAACCATCGTTGGTTACCACTGTGGGGTTGTTCTAATGTTGTTGTTGGGCTAGGGTGTTTACACTGTGGGATTAATACACCTGTGGTTGTTGCGGTTGTGGCACATCCCAGTCGGGCCCCGCCTCCTGGGAGAGGTATAAGACCCCCTGCTCGGGCGGGACCCCTTCAGTCTGGAGTGGTGTACTCGTGTTTAAATAGTTCCATTGTTAGGCAATAAAAGCCTTCAGTTACCGAAGCCTTGTGTCTTGTGCTCGATTGACGTGCATCAATTTTATTGCCTAACACTAAGCTCTCGACGGAAAGGAGAGAATGGAACAAATACTAAAGCCAGAGCGTCTGACGCTGGATCCACGTGCGGTCGGCGCCTCTAACACCTTCGACCACTGGCTGAAGTGTTTCGAGGACTACCTGGCAGCCTCTGCAGCGGTCATCACAGATGACGACAGACTCCAGGTCCTCCATGCGAGGGTAAGCGACACTGTCTACCTCGCGATCCGTGCGGCCACCACTTACCCGAGGGCCCTCGAGCTTTTAAAAAAGCGCTACACGAGACCTCCCAACGAGATCCACGCTCGTTACCTCCTCGCTACACGACGTCGGCAGTCGGGCGAAACCATGGAGGATTACGCCAATGAGCTCTTGCAGCTTGCCAGGGGCTGCGACTGCAAAGCTGTGTCGGCTGAGCAGTACATGTACGGCCTCGCCCGAGATGCGTTTGTGGCAGGGGTAGGGTCTTCGTACATCCGTCTCAAGCTGCTGGAAAAGGGGAATCTCAACCTGACCCAAGCTATGGAGACGGCTGAAATGCTTGAGGCGGCTTCGAAGAGCTTGGTCCTGTATCCGGAGGACCACGTGGAGACAACGTGGCATGAGCAGTCACAAATCCCTCCTCGCCCCACGGGCTCGAAGTCCAGTATTATGGCGTGCTCCCATATAGACCCGACGACGACGGCGGCAGCCCCATGCGGCCTGCGGTGCTACTTCTGCGGAGGAGCCAAGCATCCACGACAAAAGTGTCCTGCTAAAGCGGTGGTCTGTAATCAATGCGGTAAAAAGGGGCACTACGCGAAGGTCTGCAGATCGAAGCCCAAGAACGGCAGTGCAGCCTGTGACCCTCCAAAACGGGGATCATCACCATCGACGTCGAAGTACCCACGGGGTCCGTCCATGTGCGAGTCCAGGACGACGCCATTGTGGTCGGCGGAGTCGGAGGGAGATGACCACCAGGAGTCGCTACGCTTGGCGCCCTCAACCATGTGCGATTCATGGGGGCGGCCATCTTGGTCGACGACGACCTGGAGCGACCAGCAGGGGTCCTCAGCATCGACCTCAGCTGCCTGCAGTGACGTCCAAGGGCCAACGGTGGCGTCGATCACCCTGGACCAGGCTAAGCATCACAGGCTTGACTGTTCAATGATGAACATTAAGGTAAATGGTCGTACAGTTTATTGTCTGTTTGACAGCGGGAGCACTGAGAGCTTTATTCACCCTGACACTGTAAAGAGGTGTGGACTCCAGGTTCTACCTGCCAAACAGACAATTTCTATGGCATCACGGTCCCGATCTGTACCGATCCAAGGACGTTGTGTGGTAACTCTGAAAGTGCAGGGCACAATTTACGAGCGATACAGGCTCCTTGTGTTGCCGCATCTTTGCGCACCAATTCTCCTCGGACTAAACTTTATGGCCCACATGAAGAGTGTGATCCTACAGTACGGTGGGCCACTCCCTTCGCTGACAGTAGGGGACCAGCTGCAGCCTCCAAATTGTCCAAAGCGCCCCGCATGCAATCTTTCCACATTAAAGATCACCACACCCTCTTTATTTAAGAATCTGGTACCAGGCTGCAAGCCCATCGCTACTAAAAGTAGGCGTTACAGCGCTGAAGATCGGATCTTCATCAGATCTGAGGTTCAGCGGCTCCTCAAAGAAGGGATCATACAGCCCAGCGTTAGTCCGTGGAGAGCACAGGTCGTGGTGGTTAAGAGCGGGAACAAACCCCGGATGGTCATTGATTACAGTCAGACCATTAATCGATATACGCAGCTGGATGCGTATCCTCTCCGCGCATATCTGATATGGTCAATCAGATTGCGCAGTACCGGGTGTTCTCCACCATAGACCTTAAGTCCGCCTACCACCAACTCCCCATCCGCCCAGAGGACCGACATTACATGGCTTTTGAGGCGGATGGTCGTCTGTATCAGTTTCTTAGGGTTCCATTTGGTGTCACCAATGGGGTCTCGGTCTTCCAGCGTGCTATGGACCGAATGGTGGACCAGAACGGGCTGCGGGCTACCTTCCCGTACCTGGATAATGTCACCATCTGCGGCCGTGATCAGCAGGACCATGACACAAATCTCCAGAACTTTTTGCGCACTGCATCTCGCCTGAATCTGACCTACAACAGGGAGAAGTGTGTATTCCGTACGCGCCGGTTAGCCATCCTGGGATACGTAGTGGAAAACGGGGTCATTGGCCCTGATCCCGACCGTATGCGCCCCCTTGCTGAACTTCCCTTGCCCGCTAGCGCAAAAGCACTGAGGAGATGCCTCGGCTTCTTCTCCTATTATGCGCAGTGGGTCCCCAACTACGCGGACAAAGCCCGTCCGCTTATTAAGTCCACGACTTTTCCACTCACGCCAGAGGCCCAATTGGCCTTCAAGACATTGAAACACGACGTTGCGAAAGCCACGATGCACGCGGTGGACGAATCCATCCCTTTTCAGGTGGAAAGTGATGCATCTGATTTCGCCCTGGCCGCCACACTAAACCAGGCAGGCAGGCCCGTTGCGTTTTTTTCCCGCACCCTTCAAGGTCCCGAAATTCGGCATTCAGCGGTGGAAAAGGAGGCCCAGGCCATTGTGGAGGCTGTCAGACACTGGCGCCATTACCTGGCGGGGAAGCGGTTCACCCTGATCACGGACCAGCGGTCCGTGGCGTTCCTGTTTAATAACACGCAGAGGGGCAAGATCAAGAATGACAAGATCTTGCGGTGGAGAATTGAGCTCTCCACCTATAATTACGATATTATGTATCGTCCAGGGAAACTCAATGAGCCCTCGGATGCCCTCTCGCGCGGAACATGCGCTACTATGCAGGAGGACCGCTTGAACGCCCTCCATAATGACCTGTGCCATCCTGGGGTCACTCGGCTCTACCACTTCATCAAAGCCCGCAACCTGCCTTACTCGGTGGAGGACGTCAGGTCAGTGACAAGGAGCTGTCGGATTTGCGCGGAATGCAAACCGCACTTTTACCGACCTGACCGGGCACATTTGGTCAAGGCCACTCGCCCCTTCGAGAGGCTGAGTGTGGATTTTAAGGGCCCCCTTCCCTCAACAGATCGGAACGTGTACTTTCTTAACATCATAGACGAGTACTCCCGGTTCCCATTTGTTGTCCCCTGTGCGGACACGTCGACTGCCACGGTGATCAAGGCATTCCGTGATCTTTTTACCCTGTTCGGGTACCCCTGCTATATACATAGCGACAGGGGCTCGTCGTTCATGAGTAATGACTTGAGGCAATTCCTGCTCTCATACGGGATTGCCTCTAGTAGGACCACGAGTTACAACCCTAGGGGCAATGGACAGGTGGAAAGAGAGAATGCTACAGTCTGGAAGGCTGTCCTATTGGCGCTGAAGTCCAAAGGCCTTCCAGTCTCCCATTGGCAGGAGGTCCTCCCAAATGCGCTTCACTCCATTCGCTCCCTCCTGTGTACGGCAACCAATGCTACTCCCCACGAGAGGATGTTCTCATTCCCTCGGAAGTCGTCCTCGGGGATATCTTTACCAGCCTGGTTGACGTACCCAGGACCCGTCCTTCTGCGGCGACATGTAAGGGCCCGCAAGTCCGACCCCTTGGTCGAACAGGTCCACCTCCTCCACGCCAACCCTCAGTATGCCTATGTGGCATATCCTGACGGGTGAGAGGACACAGTCTCGATCCGAGACCTGGCGCCCGCAGGGGACGTAGCAACTCCTGTCGCTCCCATACCCCCAGTCACGAATCCCCTATCTCTTATTTCTTCCCCGGACGTGGCGCGGTCAGCACCGGGACCAGTGCATAACGGTTATACTCCACTGTACAGCTTGCCTGAGACTCGGAGATCGGCGCCATCACAGAATGTACCGGGATCCCCTGCACTACCGCTTCATCAGGGTCAACCGGCCCGTGAGTCCGCGAGAGGACAGCCGGACGCTGTTTTGGAGAGAACGCCACCGCAAGCACCTGCTCCGGTGTCACCGCCGGTATTGAGGAGGTCACAACGACGGTGCGGTCCTCCAGACCGTCTGGACTTGTAGATTGTTGACTTTTTTTTATATAGTCTGTTTTCGCACCCCGCCGGCCTTTGTTCTCAAAGGAGGGGTGAATGTGGTGAACCATCGTTGGTTACCACTGTGGGGTTGTTCTAATGTTGTTGTTGGGCTAGGGTGTTGACACTGTGGGATTAATACACCTGTGGTTGTTGCGGTTGTGGCACATCCCAGTCGGGCCCCGCCTCCTGGGAGAGGTATAAGACCCCCTGCTCGGGCGGGACCCCTTCAGTCTGGAGTGGTGTACATGTGTTCTAATAGTTCCATTGTAAGGCAATAAAAGCCTTCAGTTACCGAAGCCTTGTGTCTTGTGCTCGATTGACGTGCATCACTCTGATAACCTGTTTCTCTCTCTCTCTGATAACCTGTTTCTCTCTCTCTCTCTGATAACCTGTTTCTCTCTCTCTCTCTGATAACCTGTTTCTCTCTCTCTCTCTGATAACCTGTTTCTCTCTCTCTCTGATAACCTGTTTCTCTCTCTCTCTGATAACCTGTTTCTCTCTCTCTCTCTGATAACCTGTTTCTCTCTCTCTCTCTGATAACCTGTTTCTCTCTCTCTCTCTGATAACCTGTTTCTCTCTCTCTCTCTGATAACCTGTTTCTCTCTCTCTCTCTGATAACCTGTTTCTCTCTCTCTCTCTGATAACCTGTTTCTCTCTCTCTCTCTGATAACCTGTTTCTCTCTCTCTCTCTCTGATAACCTGTTTCTCTCTCTCTGATAACCTGTTTCTCTCTCTCTCTCTCTGATAACCTGTTTCTCTCTCTCTCTGATAACCTGATTCTCTCTCTCTCTGATAACCTGTTTCTCTCTCTCTCTCTGATAACCTGTTTCTCTCTCTCTCTCTGATAACCTGTTTCTCTCTCTCGCTGATAACCTGTTTCACTCTCTCTCTGATAACCTGTTTCTCTCTCTCTTTCTGATAACCTGTTTCTCTCTCTCTGATAACCTGTTTCTCTCTCTCTCTGATAACCTGTTTCTCTCTCTCTTTCTGATAACCTGTTTCTCTCTCTCTCTGATAACCTGTTTCTCTCTCTCTCTCTCTGATAACCTGTTTCTCTCTCTCTCTCTCTGATAACCTGTTTCTCTCTCTCTCTGATAACCTGTTTCTCTCTCTCTCTGATAACCTGTTTCTCTCTCTCTCTGATAACCTGTTTCTCTCTCTCTGATAACCTGTTTCTCTCTCTCTCTGATAACCTGTCTCTCTCTCTCTCTCTGATAACCTGTTTCTCTCTCTCTCTGATAACCTGTTTCTCTCTCTCTGATAACCTGTTTCTCTCTCTCTCTGATAACCTGTTTCTCTCTCTCTCTGATAACCTGTTTCTTTCTCTCTCTCTGATAACCTGTTTCTCTCTCTCTCTCTGATAACCTGTTTCTCTCTCTCTCTGATAACCTGTTTCTCTCTCTCTGATAACCTGTTTCTCTCTCTCTCTCTGATAACCTGTTTCTCTCTCTCTCTCTGATAACCTGTTTCTCTCTCTCTCTGATAACCTGTTTCTCTCTCTCTCTGATAACCTGTCTCTCTCTCTCTCTCTGATAACCTGTTTCTCTCTCTCTCTGATAACCTGTTTCTCTCTCTCTCTGATAACCTGTTTCTCTCTCTCGCTGATAACCTGTTTCTCTCTCTCTCTCTGATAACCTGTTTCTCTCTCTCTCTGATAACCTGTTTCTCTCTCTCTCTGATAACCTGTCTCTCTCTCTCTCTCTGATAACCTGTTTCTCTCTCTCTCTGATAACCTGTTTCTCTCTCTCTCTCTGATAACCTGTTTCTCTCTCTCTGATAACCTGTTTCTCTCTCTCTCTCTCTGATAACCTGTTTCTCTCTCTCTCTGATAACCTGTTTCTCTCTCTCTGATAACCTGTTTCTCTCTCTCTCTGATAACCTGTTTCTCTCTCTCTCTGATAACCTGTTTCTCTCTCTCTCTGATAACCTGTTTCTCTCTCTCTCTCTGATAACCTGTTTCTCTCTCTCTGATAACCTGTTTCTCTCTCTCTCTCTGATAACCTGTTTCTCTCTCTCTCTCTGATAACCTGTTTCTCTCCCTCTCTCTGATAACCTGTTTCTCTCTCTCTGATAACCTGTTTCTCTCTCTCTCTCTGATAACCTGTTTCTCTCTCTCTGATAACCTGTTTCTCTCTCTCTCTCTGATAACCTGTTTCTCTCTCTCTCTCTGATAACCTGTTTCTCTCTCTCTCTCTGATAACCTGTTTCTCTCTCTCTCTGATAACCTGTTTCTCTCTCTCTCTGATAACCTGTTTCTCTCTCTCTCTCTGATAACCTGTTTCTCTCTCTCTCTGATAACCTGTTTCTCTCTCTCTGATAACCTGTTTCTCTCCCTCTCTCTGATAACCTGTTTCTCTCTCTCTCTGATAACCTGTTTCTCTCTCTCTCTGATAACCTGTTTCTCTCTCTCTGATAACCTGTTTCTCTCCCTCTCTCTGATAACCTGTTTCTCTCTCTCTCTGATAACCTGTTTCTCTCTCTCTGATAACCTGTTTCTCTCCCTCTCTCTGATAACCTGTTTCTCTCTCTCTCTGATAACCTGTTTCTCTCTCTCTGATAACCTGTTTCTCTCTCTCTCTGATAACCTGTTTCTCTCTCTCTCTGATAACCTGTTTCTCTCTCTCTGATAACCTGTTTCTCTCTCTCTCTGATAACCTGTTTCTCTCTCTCTCTGATAACCTGTTTCTCTCTCTCTCTCTGATAACCTGTTTCTCTCTCTCTCTGATAACCTGTTTCTCTCTCTCTCTGATAACCTGTTTCTCTCTCTCTCTGATAACCTGTTTTTCTCTCTCTCTCTCTGATAACCTGTTTCTCTCTCTCTCTGATAACCTGTTTCTCTCTCTCTCTGATAACCTGTTTCTCTCTCTCTCTGATAACCTGTTTCTCTCGCTCTGATAACCTGTTTCTCTCCCTCTCTCTGATAACCTGTTTCTCTCTCTCTCTGATAACCTGTTTCTCTCTCTCTCTGATAACCTGTTTCTCTTTCTCTCTGATAACCTGTTTCCCTCTCTCTGATAACCTGTTTCTCTCCCTCTCTCTGATAACCTGTTTCTCTCTCTCTCTCTCTGATAACCTGTTTCTCTCTCTCTGATAACCTGTTTCTCTCCCTCTCTCTGATAACCTGTTTCTCTCTCTCTCTGATAACCTGTTTCTCTCTCTCTCTGATAACCTGTTTCTCTCTGTCTCTGATAACCTGTTTCTCTCTCTCTCTGATAACCTGTTTCTCTCTCTCTCTGATAACCTGTTTCTCTCTCTCTGATAACCTGTTTCTCTCTGTCTCTGATAACCTGTTTCTCTCTCTCTCTGTTAACCTGTTTCTCTCTCTCTCTGATAACCTGTTTCTCTCCCTCTCTCTGATAACCTGTTTCTCTCTCTCTCTCTCTGATAACCTGTTTCTCTCTCTCTGATAACCTGTTTCTCTCCCTCTCTCTGATAACCTGTTTCTCTCTCTCTCTGATAACCTGTTTCTCTCTCTCTCTGATAACCTGTTTCTCTCTCTCTCTGATAACCTGTTTCTCTCTCTCTGATAACCTGTTTCTCTCTCTCTCTGATAACCTGTTTCTCTCTCTCTCTGATAACCTGTTTCTCTCTCTCTCTCTGATAACCTGTTTCTCTCTCTCTCTGATAACCTGTTCCTCTCTCTCTCTCTGATAACCTGTTTCTCTCTCTCTCTCTGATAACCTGTTTCTCTCTCTCTCTGATAACCTGTTTCTCTCTCTCTCTGATAACCTGTTCCTCTCTCTCTCTCTGATAACCTGTTTCTCTCTCTCTCTCTGATAACCTGTTTCTCTCTCTCTCTGATAACCTGTTCCTCTCTCTCTCTCTGATAACCTGTTTCTCTCTCTCTCTCTGATAACCTGTTTCTCTCTCTCTGATAACCTGTTTCTCTCTCTCTCTGATAACCTGTTTCTCTCTCTCTCTCTGATAACCTGTTTCTCTCTCTCTGATAACCTGTTTCTCTCTCTCTCTGATAACCTGTTTCTCTCTCTCTGATAACCTGTTCCTCTCTCTCTCTCTGATAACCTGTTTCTCTCTCTCTCTCTCTGATAACCTGTTTCTCTCTCTCTGATAACCTGTTTCTGTCTCTCTCTGATAACCTGTTTCTCTCTCTCTGATAACCTGTTTCTCTCTCTCTCTCTGATAACCTGTTTCTCTCTCTCTGATAACCTGTTTCTCTCTCTCTCTGATAACCTGTTTCTCTCTCTCTGATAACCTGTTTCTCTCTCTCTCTCTGATAACCTGTTTCTCTCCCTCTCTCTGATCACCTGTTTCTCTCTCTCTCTGGTAACCTGTTTCTCTCTCTCTCTCTGATAACCTGTTTCTCTTTCTCTCTGATAACCTGTTTCTCTCTCTCTGATAACCTGTTTCTCTCTCTCTCTGATAACCTGTTTCTCTCTCTCTCTCTCTGATAACCTGTTTCTCTCTCTCTCTCTGATAACCTGTTTCTCTCCCTCTCTCTGATAACCTGTTTCTCTCTCTCTCTCTCTGATAACCTGTTTCTCTCTCTCTCTCTGATAACCTGTTTCTCTCTCTCTCTCTGATAACCTGTTTCTCTCTCTCTCTCTGATAACCTGTTTCTCTCTCTCTCTCTGATAACCTGTTTCTCTCTCTCTCTGATAACCTGTTTCTCTCTCTCTCTGATAACCTGTTTCTCTCTCTCTCTGATAACCTGTTTCTCTCTCTCTGATAACCTGATTCTCTCTCTCTCTGATAACCTGTTTCTCTCTCTCTCTCTCTGATAACCTGTTTCTCTCTCTCTCTCTGATAACCTGTTTCTCCCTCTCTGATAACCTGTTTCTCTCTCTCTCTCTGATAACCTGTTTCTCTCTCTCTCTGATAACCTGTTTCTCTCTCTCTCTGATAACCTGTTTCTCTCTCTCTGATAACCTGTTTCTCTCTCTCTCTGATAACCTGTTTCTCTCTCTCTCTGATAACCTGTTTCTCTCTCTCTCTCTCTGATAACCTGTTTCTCTCTCTCTCTGATAACCTGTTCCTCTCTCTCTCTCTGATAACCTGTTTCTCTCTCTCTCTGATAACCTGTTTCTCTCTCTCTCTCTGATAACCTGTTTCTCTCTCTCTCTGATAACCTGTTTCTCTCTCTCTCTGATAACCTGTTTCTCTCTCTCTCTGATAACCTGTTTCTCTCTCTCTGATAACCTGTTTCTCTCTCTCTGATAACCTGTTTCTCTCCCTCTCTCTGATAACCTGTTTCTCTCTCTCTCTCTCTGATAACCTGTTTCTCTCTCTCTCTCTCTGATAACCTGTTTCTCTCTCTCTCTCTCTGATAACCTGTTTCTCTCTCTCTCTCTCTGATAACCTGTTTCTCTCTCTCTGATAACCTGTTTCTCTCTCTCTGATAACCTGTTTCTCTCTCTCTGATAACCTGTTTCTCTCTCTCTCTGATAACCTGTTTCTCTCTCTCTCTGATAACCTGTTTCTCTCTCTCTGATAACCTGTTTCTCTCTCTCTCTGATAACCTGTTTCTCTCTCTCTCTGATAACCTGTTTTTCTCTCTCTGATAACCTGTTTCTCTCTCTCTCTCTGATAACCTGTTTCTCTCTCTCTCTGATAACCTGTTTCTCTCTCTGATAACCTGTTTCTCTCTCTCTGATAACCTGTTTCTCTCTCTCTCTCTGATAACCTGTTTCTCTCTCTCTGATAACCTGTTTCTCTCCCTCTCTCTGATAACCTGTTTCTCTCTCTCTCTCTCTCTGATAACCTGTTTCTCTCTCTCTGATAACCTGTTTCTCTCTCTCTGATAACCTGTTTCTCTCTCTCTCTCTGATAACCTGTTTCTCTCTCTCTGATAACCTGTTTCTCTCTCTCTGATAACCTGTTTCTCTCTCTCTCTGATAACCTGTTTCTCTCTCTCTCTGATAACCTGTTTTTCTCTCTCTGATAACCTGTTTCTCTCTCTCTCTCTGATAACCTGTTTCTCTCTCTCTCTGATAACCTGTTTCTCTCTCTGATAACCTGTTTCTCTCTCTCTGATAACCTGTTTCTCTCCCTCTCTCTGATAACCTGTTTCTCTCTCTCTCTCTCTGATAACCTGTTTCTCTCTCTGATAACCTGTTTCTCTTTCTCTCTGATAACCTGTTTCTCTCTCTCTCTGATAACCTGTTTCTCTCCCTCTCTCTGATAACCTGTTTCTCTCTCTCTGATAACCTGTTTCTCTCTCTCTCTGATAACCTGTTTCTCTCCCTCTCTCTGATAACCTGTTTCTCTCTCTCTCTCTCTGATAACCTGTTTCTCTCTCTCTCTCTGATAACCTGTTTCTCTCTCTCTCTCTGATAACCTGTTTCTCTCTCTCTGATAACCTGTTTCTCTCTCTCTGATAACCTGTTTCTCTCCCTCTCTCTGATAACCTGTTTCTCTCTCTCTCTGATAACCTGTTTCTCTCTCTCTCTGATAACCTGTTTCTCTCTCTCTCTGATAACCTGTTTTTCTCTCTCTGATAACCTGTTTCTCTCTCTCTCTCTGATAACCTGTTTCTCTCTCTCTCTGATAACCTGTTTCTCTCTCTCTGATAACCTGTTTCTCTCCCTCTCTCTGATAACCTGTTTCTCTCTCTCTCTGGTAACCTGTTTCTCTTTCTCTCTGATAACCTGTTTCTCTCTCTCTGATAACCTGTTTCTCTCTCTCTCTCTGATAACCTGTTTCTCTCCCTCTCTCTCTGATAACCTGTTTCTCTCTCTCTCTCTCTGATAACCTGTTTCTCTCTCTCTCTCTGATAACCTGTTTCTCTCTCTCTCTCTGATAACCTGTTTCTCTCTCTCTCTCTGATAACCTGTTTCTCTCTCTCTCTCTGATAACCTGTTCCTCTCTCTCTGATAACCTGTTTCTCTCTCTCTCTGATAACCTGTTTCTCTCTCTCTCTGATAACCTGTTTCTCTCTCCCTCTCTGATAACCTGTTTCTCTCTCTCTGATAACCTGTTTCTCTCTCTCTCTGATAACCTGATTCTCTCTCTCTCTGATAACCTGTTTCTCTCTCTCTCTCTGATAACCTGTTTCACTCTCTCTCTCTCTGATAACCTGTTTCTCTCTCTCTCTGATAACCTGTTTCTCTCTCTCTCTCTGATAACCTGTTTCTCTCTCTCTCTGATAACCTGTTTCTCTCTCTCTCTCTGATAACCTGTTTCTCTCTCTCTCTGATAACCTGTTTCTCTCTCTCTCTCTGATAACCTGTTTCTCTCTCTCTCTGATAACCTGTTTCTCTCTCTCTGATAACCTGTTTCTCTCTCTCTCTGATAACCTGTTTCTCTCTCTCTCTCTGATAACCTGTTTCTCTCTCTCTCTGATAACCTGTTTCTCTCTCTCAGATAACCTGTTTCTCTCTCTCTCTGATAACCTGTTTCTCTCTGTCTCTGATAACCTGTTTCTCTCTCTCTCTGTTAACCTGTTTCTCTCTCTCTCTGATAACCTGTTTCTCTCTCTCTCTGATAACCTGTTTCTCTCTCTCTCTCTGATAACCTGTTTCTCTCTCTGATTACCTGTTTCTCTCCCTCTCTCTGATAACCTGTTTCTCTCTCTCTCTGATAACCTGTTTCTCTCTCTCTCTGATAACCTGTTTCTCTCTCTCTCTGATAACCTGTTTCTCTCTCCCTCTCTGATAACCTGTTTCTCTCTCTCTCTGATAACCTGTTTCTCTCGCTCTCTCTGATAACCTGTTTCTCTCTCTCTCTGATAACCTGTTTCTCTCTCTCTGATAACCTGTTTCTCTCTCTCTCTGATAACCTGTTTCTCTCTCTCTCTCTAATAACCTGTTTCTCTCGCTCTCTCTGATAACCTGTTTCTCTCTCTCTCTGATAACCTGTTTCTCTCTCTCTCTGATAACCTGCTTCTCTCTCTCTCTGATAACCTGTTTCTCTCTCTCTGATAACCTGTTTCTCTCTCTCTGATAACCTGTTTCTCTCTCTCTCTCTGATAACCTGTTTCTCTCTCTCTCTCTCTGATAACCTGTTACTCTCTCTCTCTCTCTGATAACCTGTTTCTCTCTCTCTGATAACCTGTTTCTCTCTCTCTCTGATAACCTGTTTCTCTCTCTCTCTGATAACCTGTTTCTCTCTCTCTGATAACCTGTTTCTCTCTCTCTGATAACCTGATTCTCTCTCTCTCTCTGATAACCTGTTTCTCTCTCTCTGATAACCTGTTTCTCTCTCTCTCTCTCTGATAACCTGTTTCTCTCTCTCTCTCTGATAACCTGTTTCTCTCTCTCTCTCTCTGATAACCTGTTTCTCTCTCTCTCTGATAACCTGTTTCTCTCTCTCTGATAACCTGTTTCTCTCTCTCTGATAACCTGTTTCTCTCTCTCTCTGATAACCTGTTTCTCTCTCTCTCTGATAACCTGTTTCTCTCTCTCTGATAACCTGTTTCTCTCTCTCTGATAACCTGTTTCTCTCTCTCTCTGATAACCTGTTTCTCTCTCTCTCTCTGATAACCTGTTTCTCTCGATCTCAGATAACCTGTTCCTCTCTCTCTCTCTGATAACCTGTTTCTCTCTCTCTGATAACCTGTTTCTCTCTCTCTCTGATAACCTGTTTCTCTCTCTCTCTGATAACCTGTTTCTCTCTCTCTCTGATAACCTGTTTCTCTCGATCTCTGATAACCTGTTTCTCTCTCTCTCTCTGATAACCTGTTTCTCTCGATCTCTGATAACCTGTTTCTCTCTCTCTCTGATAACCTGTTTCTCTGTCTCAGATAACCTGTTTCTCTCCCTCTCTCTGATAACCTGTTTCTCTCTCTCTCTGATAACCTGTTTCTCTCTCTCTCTGATAACCTGTTTCTCTCTCTCTCTGATAACCTGTTTCTCTCTCTCTCTGATAACCTGTTTCTCTCTCTCTCTGATAACCTGTTTCTCTCTCTCTCTGATAACCTGTTTCTCTCTCTCTCTGATAACCTGTTTCTCTCTCTCTCTCTGATAACCTGTTTCTCTCTCTCTGATAACCTGTTTCTCTCTCTGATAACCTGTTTCTCTCTCTCTCTCTGATAACCTGTTTCTCTCTCTCTGATAACCTGTTTCTCTCTCTGATAACCTGTTTCTCTCTCTCTCTGATAACCTGTTTCTCTCTCTCTCTGATAACCTGTTTCTCTCTCTCTCTCTGATAACCTGTTTCTCTCTCTCTCTGATAACCTGTTTCTCTCTCTCTCTGATAACCTGTTTCTCTCTCTCTCTCTGATAACCTGTTTCTCTCTCTCTCTGATAACCTGTTTCTCTCTCTCTCTCTGATAACCTGTTTCTCTCTCCCTCTCTGATAACCTGTTTTTCTCTCTCTCTGATAACCTGTTTCTCTCTCTCTCTCTGATAACCTGTTTTTCTCTCTCTCTGATAACCTGTTTCTCTCTCTCTCTCTGATAACCTGTTTTTCTCTCTCTCTGATAACCTGTTTCTCTCTCTCTCTCTGATAACCTGTTTTTCTCTCTCTCTGATAACCTGTTTCTCTCTCTCTCTGATAACCTGTTTCTCTCTCTCTCTGATAACCTGTTTCTCTCTCTCTCTCTGATAACCTGTTTCTCTCTCTCTCTGATAACCTGTTTCTCTCTCTCTCTCTGATAACCTGTTTCTCTCTCTCTCTCTGATAACCTGTTTCTCTCTCTCTCTCTGATAACCTGTTTCTCTCTCTCTCTCTGATAACCTGTTTCTCTCTCTCTGATAACCTGTTTCTCTCTCTCTCTCTGATAACCTGTTTCTCTCTCTCTCTCTGATAACCTGTTTCTCTCTCTCTCTGATAACCTGTTTCTCTCTCTCTCTGATAACCTGTTTCTCTCTCTCTCTCTGATAACCTGTTTCTCTCTCTCTCTGATAACCTGTTTCTCTCTCTCTGATAACCTGTTTCTCTCCCTCTCTCTGATAACCTGTTTCTCTCTCTCTCTGATAACCTGTTTCTCTCTCTCTCTGATAACCTGTTTCTCTCTATCTCTCTGATAACCTGTTTCTCTCCCTCTCTCTGATAACCTGTTTCTCTCTCTCTCTGTCTGATAACCTGTTTCTCTCTCTCTCTCTGATAACCTGTTTCTCCCTCTCTGATAACCTGTTTCTCTCTCTCTCTGATAACCTGTTTCTCTCTCTCTCTGATAACCTGTTTCTCTCTCTCTCTGATAACCTGTTCCTCTCTCTCTCTCTGATAACCTGTTTCTCTCTCTCTCTGATAACCTGTTTCTCTCTCTCTCTGATAACCTGTTTCTCTCTCTCTCTGATAACCTGTTTCTCTCTCTCTCTGATAACCTGTTTCTCTCTCTCTCTGATAACCTGTTTCTCTCTCTCTCTGATAACCTGTTTCTCTCTGTCTGATAACCTGTTTCTCTCTCGCTGATAACCTGTTTCTCTCTCCCTCCGATAACCTGTTTCTCTCTCTCTGATAACCTGTTTCTCTCCCTCTCTCTGATAACCTGTTCCTCTCTCTCTCTGATAACCTGTTTCTCTCTCTCTCTGATAACCTGTTTCTCTCGATCTCTGATAACCTGTTCCTCTCTCTCTCTCTGATAACCTGTTTCTCTCTCTCTGATAACCTGTTTCTCTCTCTCTCTGATAACCTGTTTCTCTGTCTCAGATAACCTGTTTCTCTCCCTCTCTCTGATAACCTGTTTCTCTCTCTCTCTGATAACCTGTTTCTCTCTCTCTCTCTGATAACCTGTTTCTCTCTCTCTCTGATAACCTGTTTCTCTCTCTCTCTGATAACCTGTTTCTCTCTCTCTCTGATAACCTGTTTCTCTCTCTCTCTGATAACCTGTTTCTCTCTCTCTCTGATAACCTGTTTCTCTCTCTCTCTGATAACCTGTTTGTCTCTCTCTGATAACCTGTTTCTCTCTCTCTCTCTCTGATAACCTGTTTCTCTCTCTCTCTGATAACCTGTTTCTCTCTCTCTCTGATAACCTGTTTCTCTCTCTCTCTGATAACCTGTTTCTCTCTCTCTCTGATAACCTGTTTCTCTCTCTCTGATAACCTGTTGCTCTCTCTCTGATAACCTGTTTCTCTCTCTCTCTCTGATAACCTGTTTCTCTCTCTCTCTGATAACCTGTTTCTCTCTCTCTGATAACCTGTTTCTCTCTCTCACTCTGATAACCTGTTTCTCTCTCTCTCTGATAACCTGTTTCTCTCTCTCTCTGATAACCTGTTTCACTCTCTCTCTCTGATAACCTGTTTCTCTCTCTCTCTGATAACCTGTTTCTCTCTCTGATAACCTGTTTCTCTCTCTCTCTCTGATAACCTGTTTCTCTCTCTCTCTGATAACCTGTTTCTCTCTCTCTCTCTGATAACCTGTTTCTCTCTCTCTGATAACCTGTTTCTCTCTCTCTCTCTCTGATAACCTGTTTCTCTCTCTCTCTCTGATAACCTGTTTCTCTCTCTCTCTGTTAACCTGTTTCTCTCTCTCTCTGATAACCTGTTTCTCTCTCTCTCTGATAACCTGTTTCTCTCTCTCTCTGATAACCTGTTTCTCTCTCTCTCTGATAACCTGTTTCTCTCTCCCTCTCTGATAACCTGTTTCTCTCTCTCTTTGATAACCTGTTTCTCTTGCTCTCTCTGATAACCTGTTTCTCTCTCTCTCTGATAACCTGTTTCTCTCTCTCTGATAACCTGTTTCTCTCTCTCTCTGATAACCTGTTTCTCTCTCTCTCTCTGATAACCTGTTTCTCTCGATCTCTGATAACCTGTTCCTCTCTCTCTGATAACCTGTTTCTCTCTCTCTGATAACCTGTTTCTCTCTCTCTCTGATAACCTGTTTCTCTGTCTCAGATAACCTGTTTCTCTCCCTCTCTCTGATAACCTGTTTCTCTCTCTCTCTGATAACCTGTTTCTCTCTCTCTCTGATAACCTGTTTCTCTCTCTCTCTGATAACCTGTTTCTCTCTCTCTCTGATAACCTGTTTCTCTCTCTCTCTGATAACCTGTTTCTCTCTCTCTCTGATAACCTGTTTCTCTCTCTCTCTGATAACCTGTTTCTCTCTCTCTCTGATAACCTGTTTCTCTCTCTCTCTCTGATAACCTGTTTCTCTGTCTCAGATAACCTGTTTCTCTCCCTCTCTCTGATAACCTGTTTCTCTCTCTCTCTGATAACCTGTTTCTCTCTCTCTCTGATAACCTGTTTCTCTCTCTCTCTGATAACCTGTTTCTCTCTCTCTCTCTGATAACCTGTTTCTCTCTCTCTCTGATAACCTGTTTCTCTCTCTCTCTCTGATAACCTGTTTCTCTCTCTCTCTCTGATAACCTGTTTCTCTCTCTCTCTCTGATAACCTGTTTCTCTCTCTCTCTGATAACCTGTTTCTCTCTCTCTCTGATAACCTGTTTCTCTCTCTCTCTGATAACCTGTTTCTCTCTCTCTCTGATAACCTGTTTCTCTCTCTCTGATAACCTGTTTCTCTCTCTCTGATAACCTGATTCTCTCTCTCTCTGATAACCTGTTTCTCTCTCTCTGATAACCTGTTTCTCTCTCTCTCTGATAACCTGTTTCTCTCTCTCTCTCTGATAACCTGTTTCACTCTCTCTCTCTCTGATAACCTGTTTCTCTCTCTCTCTCTGATAACCTGTTTCTCTCTCTCTCTCTGATAACCTGTTTCTGTCTCTCTCTGATAACCTGTTTCTCTCTCTCTCTCTGATAACCTGTTTCTCTCTCTCTCTGATAACCTGTTTCTCTCTCTCTGATAACCTGTTTCTCTCTCTCTCTCTCTGATAACCTGTTTCTTTCTCTCTCTCTGATAACCTGTTTCTCTCTCTCTCTCTGATAACCTGTTTCTCTCTCTCTCTGATAACCTGTTTCTTTCTCTCTCTCTGATAACCTGTTTCTCTCTCTCTCTCTGATAACCTGTTTCTCTCTCTCTCTGATAACCTGTTTCTCTCTCTCTCTGATAACCTGTTTCTCTCTCTCTCTCTCTGATAACCTGTTTCTTTCTCTCTCTCTGATAACCTGTTTCTTTCTCTCTCTCTGATAACCTGTTTCTCTCTCTCTGATAATCTGTTTCTCTCTCTCTCTCTCTGATAACCTGTTTCTCTCTCTCTCTCTCTCTGATAACCTGTTTCTTTCTCTCTCTCTGATAACCTGTTTCTTTCTCTCTCTCTGATAACCTGTTTCTCTCTCTCTCTCTGATAATCTGTTTCTCTCTCTCTCTCTCTGATAACCTGTTTCTCTCTCTCTGAGTTTTCACGCGATGGTTACAATTTAGTAATGCCATCTCCCTTGATGCTGGCTTTTCTGTTGGGAGTTCCTAATTCTGTCAGTCACTGCCCCGCTGAGCCGTGGGGGTTCTGGCTGTAAGATCCTCGGCTGTTTTCAGCTGCTCAAGGAAGCGATTTCCAAATCCAGTCTACATTGGATTTCACAGGACACAGACCGGGTCCATTCGGCCGAGCTGACATTGGATGTCTTCAGCCCCACACATGCTTCCTCAACCGCCACCTCCTCTCTTCAAATCTCCGTTCCCTCTGAACTGTGTGGGTGTGAGACCCCTAGCAATCTGGGTGCAATAAACAGGCACGTTGGCACAGTGGTTACCACTGCTGCCTCACAGCGCCAGAGGCACAAGATCAATTTTGGCCTTGGAGGTCACTGTCTGTGAGGAGTCTGCACATTCTCCCCGTGTCTGCGTGGGTTTCCTCCGGGTGATCTGGTTTCCTCCCACAGTCCAAAGATGTGCGGGTTAGGTTGAATGGCCGTGCTAAATTGCCCCTTCGTGTCAAAGATCATAGAATCCCTACAGTCCAGGAAGAGGCTATTCGGCCCATCAAGCCTGCAGCAACAAAAATCCCACTCAGGCCCTATCCCCATAACCCCATGTATTTACCATGTTAATCCCCCTGAAATCTGGAGTGTGGGAGGAAATCGGAGCACCCACAGGAAACCCATGCAGGCAAGGGGAGAAAGTGCAAACTTCACACTGATAGTCACAGTCCACACACAGATGTGTAGGTTAGGTGGATTGGCCATGCTAAATTGCCTCATAGAGTCCAAAGATGTGCCGGTGAGGTGGATTTGTCATGGTACATTTCCCCTTCGTGTCCGAAGATGTGCAGGTTAAGGGGATTAGCAGGGCAGTACATGGGATTATGGGGATAGGATGGGGGTTGGGCCTGGGTGAGATGCTGAGTCAGTGCAGGCTCGATGGGCCTAGTGGCCTCCTTCTGCACAGTAGGGATTCTTTCACAAGGGAGGGGACTCAGAGGGGGCAGTGCCAATGAATATATGAACCGGATCTCTGGGCAAAGCTCCTCCTTGAAGGCCTCATTTTTCACTTCCATTCACCCTGTGTTGAAGGCTGGGCTCTGGTTCCCTGGGTCACACTCTACTCCCCTGGGTCACACTCTACTCCCCTGGGTCACACTCTACTCCCCTGGGTCACACTCTACTCCCCTGCCCAGCTGGACATTCTCAACATTTGACCATGAGTGTTGACAGAATGTTTGACCTTGGCACTGCAGCTGGAGCACAATTTGGCCCCTCCTTTATCGCTGGAATGCCCAGAACGTTAAAAAAAACCGAAGACTTATGTTGCCCATTTCTTGACTTCAGGGTTGCAGCCTCTGAATTATCCCTTGGTCATTTGGGGCTGAATTTTGCCTGTCCTTCTCACTGCCGGGGTCTTCTGCAGTGGCAGAGGTCACGGGGCACACAAAACCCCTTAAATATCGGCGGGACTGGAAGATCCCACCGCCAGCCAATAGTGGGCCATCCCCAGTGCGGGAAAATGCATCACAGCTGGAAAACCTCACCCTGGGACTGAGCCGAGGAGGAAGTTCATCACTTGGGGATTGGTGGATCTTGGGCATTATCTACCCTCAGTTATTGAATATATTCAAGGCAGAGATTGATAGATTTTTCGAGAATCAAGGCGTACCTTTGAGGCTGGTTAAGGTTCTGGTCAGACCCCATTTGGAGTATTGTGAGCAGTTTTGGGCCCCATATCTAAGGAAGGATGTGCTGGCCTTGGAAAGGGTCCCGAGGAGGTTCACAAGAATGATCCCTGGGATGAAGAGATTGTCGTATGAGGAACGATTGAGGCCTCTGGGTCTATACTCGTTGGAGTTTCGAAATGAAGGAGGATTTAATTGAAACTTACAGGATACTGTGAGGCCTGGATAGAGTGGATGTGGAGAGGATGTTTCCACTGGTAGGAAAAACTGGAACCAGAGGGCACAACCTCAGACAAAGGGACGATCCTTTAAAACAGAGATGAGGAGGAATTTCTTCAGCCAGAGAGTGGTGGATCTGTGGAACTCTTTGCCGCAGAAGGCTGTGGAGGCCGGGTCATTTAGAGTCTTTAAGGCAGGGATAGATAGGTTCTTGATTAATAAGGGGATCAGGGATTATGGGGAAAAGGCAGGGGAATGGAGATGAGAAAAATATCAGCCATGATTGACTAGCGGAACAGACTCGATGGACTGAGTGGTCTAATTCTGTTCCTTTTTCTTATGGTCTTATCAAAGGGAAAGAAGGTTATTCAGCCTATTATCTCTGTGCTGGCTCTACTAAGGAGCAATTTATGTACTGTCATTCCCCCACATTTCCACATATTCCTCCATTTCAGGTAGTTAGAAAGCTTAGGAAGAGGATTTTTTGCAGCATTTAAGGGGCAACTAGATGAATACACGAATAGGATGGAAATGGAAGGATACGGACTCTGTAAGTGCATATGTTTTTAGTTTAGGCAAGCATCATGGTCGGCGCAGGCTTGGAGGGCCGAAGGGCCTGTTCCTGTGCTGTACTGTTCTTTGTTCTTTGAGTCTACTCTGCCCATCGTGTCTTTTGTGGCGTTTTGTGTCTTTTGTGTCTAGTGGCGTTTGCTTCCAAATAAACCTGTTGGACTTTAACCTGGTATTGTTAGACTCCTTACTGTGTTTACCCCAGTCCAACGCCGGCATTTCCAAATCGTGTCTTTGCCAGCCCAAAATACCAGGATCTGTGGATGCTGCAGGAAAATGACATTGAGGTACAATCATCGAAACCCTACAGTGCAGAAGGAGGCCATTTGGCCCATTGAGTTTGCACCGACAACAATCCCACCCAGGTCCTACCTCGCAAGCTCACATAGTTACCCCGCTAATCCCTCTAACCTACACATCCCGGGGCACTATGGGGCAATCTAGCATGGCCAATGCAGATAGCCCACACATCTTCGGACTGTGGGAGGAAACCAGAGCAGCTGAAGGAAACCCACGCAGACACAGGGAGAACATACAAACTCCACACAGTGACCCAAGCCGGGAATCGAACCCGGTTCCCTGGCGCTGTGAGGCAGCAGTGCGAACCACTGTGGCACCGTGCTGCCCCAGATCTGCAATGGTCCAGTAGAATGGTGGGCAAGCTTGAGGGGCTGTCTGGCCTACTCCTGCTCCTGTGTTCTTGATGAAGAACTCGGGGTCATAGTTTGAGGATAAGGGGTAAACCTTTTAGAACTGAGGTGAGGAGGAATTTCTTCACCCAGAGGGCGGCGAACGTGTGGAATTCACTCCCACAGGAAGCAGTTGAGACCAAAACATTGTCTGATTTCAAGAAGAAATTAGATGTTAGAATGTAACCGGTGACAACTTTGATCGGCTGTAATGTGACCAATGGGAACAAGACATAAGGGTCAGCTGACCCAGTAAAACATGGAACCAATTACAGAGCGATGTAATAGTCAGCTGACCAGCTGATTCACCATAAATAAGGAACAATCTAGAATTGTGGGGAGCTTGGAGTGGCCCAGGGCGAGGCCCCAAGTTTGGAGTAATGATGTTTCTTTATTAAACCCTTTCTTTGATTTATAAGTTGGAGTAAGTTTTGTTGCATTTTCATTAGCTGCATTTTTGAAGAGCTCTTGGGACTAAAGGGATCAAGGGACATGGGGGGAAGTGGGGAACGAGGATATTGAATTCGATGATCAGCCATGATCAAAATGAAGGGCAGAACAGGCTCGAAGGGTCGAATGGCCTACTCCTGCTTCTAGTTTCTATGTTTCTCTGTTACGCCTGTAGGAATGGAGGAAATCCGGTGGTTAATTTGCCCCCAGTGAGGTCTCACAAAGGTCAATGTGATAATCAGCTGGGATTACCCAAACAGCAGCCATGATGGCCAGATTGCCATGGGTGGGATGTGAGCGGCATGGGGTAACAGTGGTTAGCGCCGCTGCCGCACAGCACCAGGGACCCAGGTTCGATTCCCGGCTTGGGTCACTGTCTGTGTGGAGTCTGCACGTTCTCCCCGTGTCTGCGTGGGTTTCCTCCGGGTGCTCCGGTTTCCTCCCACAGTTTGAAAGACGTGCTGGTTAGGGTGCATTGGCCATGCTAAATTCTCCCTCAGTGTACCCGAACAGGCACCAGAGTGTGGCAACTATGGGATTTTCACAGTAACTTCATTGCAGTGTTAATGTCAGCCTACTTGTGACACTAAGAATTAAACTTTAAAGCGTTCGACTTGGCACTGCCATGCATTTCATTCCAGAGGCTTCCGATCCGGATCCTCAGGGGTTTCCTTGTGGAAAGCCGTATGACTGGAGGCTGAGGTGGGTATTTGGGGTAGGTGAGGTGGTTGAGGTTGGTAAGTTGAATAAGTGGATGGCTGGTTGGAATGGGTGAGATGGGGAGGAGGGTGGGGGTGTGGGTGGGTGTGGATAGGATGTGGAGGGGTGGAGGTGTGCGTGTGGAGGGGTGTGGGTGGGGGTGTGGAGGGGTGGGGGTGTGGTTGTGGAGGACTGGGGGTGTGGATGGGGGTGTGGAGGGGTGGGGGTGTGGTTGTGGAGGACTGGGGGTGTGGATGGGGGTGTGGGTGGGGGTGTGGAACTGCGGGGGTAGGGGTGTGGAGGGGTGGGAGTGTGGGTGTGGGTGGGTGTGTGGAGGAGTGGGGTTGTAGGTGGGGAGAGGCGTGGTGAGGGTGTGGTAGGTGGGTGTGGGTGGGTGAGGGTGTGAGTGGGTGAGGGTGGGGGTGCAATGCCCACCTCCTGGTAAAGAATGAATTTGAAACGTGGCAGAGACTTACCAGGATCTCCCGGTGCGCCATCAGCACCGCAAAGTTGGTGAGGTGGCTACAGGCACAGGCAGTGTGTGTTCTGTTGCTCTCAATCAGCCGACAGCCTTGTGTGGACCAGAATCCCATCATGGTGCGTTCCGAGTAATTCCAGAAGGAGCAGTTTGCATTGAAATGGTTCTTTGGCTGAAAGGGAAAAATATCGCTTCAATCCGGGCACCCAAACACTCAGAGCTTCAGCCTGAGTCAAATCCATTCCCATTCGCTCCATCCTATAGAATCCCATAGGCTGCCACCCATTCCCAAATACTCCACCCTATAGAATCCCATAGGCTGCCACCCATTCCCAAATACTCCACCCTATAGAATCCCATAGGCTGCCACCCATTCCCATTCACCCCACCCTATAGAATCCCATAGGCTGCCACCCATTCCCATTCACCCCACCCTATAGAATCCCAAAGGCTGCCACCCATTCCCAAATACTCCACCCTATAGAATCCCATAGGCTGCCACCCATTCCCATTTATTCCATCCTATGGAATCCCATAGGCTGTCACCCATTCCCATCCACCGAACCCTATAGAAATCCGAGGAGCGGGGAAGTTCTCCCAGTATTCCTCCCTCAACCGGGAAGGCTGTAAATTGATTAACTGGCCGCTCGACCCAAAGCTTGTGGGATCCTGCTGTGCGGAAGGTTGGCTGCTGCCGTTTGCCTGGGGGAGTAAAACGATAACGGAAGGGCTTTGAGGTAAAATACACATTGAATATACTGAAACTCCTGGTGTGGGTTGAATGGGTTCACCACCGCTTAGGCCACTTGAGCATCAAACCTGCTGCCAAAGAGTTGCCAGGCTAGGGTAGGCCCCCCACTCCCCCACCGTGTGATATCACCTGTCCCTGGGTGTTTTTAGTAATCAGAAGGCCAAATTTCCCAAAGGGAATGTTCCAGTCAGCATCTGTTCCCAACGCGGGTCTTCACCCTTCGGCAGCAATGGATTGGGAAATGGGGACAGAGTGCAGAGCGCCCAGTCAGCCCAACCTCTGGATATGACCGGGCAGAATGCCACACTCCGTGCCGGCAGCGAGGGTGAATTCATCCCACAGGAGCCCGCCCTGAGAAACGTACCGCGCCAACTCACTCGAAAGATGTGCGGGTTAGGTGGATTGGCTGTGCTCAGTTGCCCCTTAGTGTCAGGGGGACTAACTAGGGTAAATTCAAGGGGTTAGAGCCTGGGTGGGATTGTGGCCGGTGCAGGCTCGATGGGCCGAATGGCCTCCTTCTGCACTGTAGGGATTGTATGATTCAATGAGGGACCTCCAACAATACTTTCCAAAACCCGCGCCTTCTACCATCTCGAAGGACAAGGGTGAGGGATACAACTGCCTAGAGGTTCCCCTTCAAGTCACTCACCATAGCTTGGAAATGTATCACCATTCCTTCACTATCTCGGGGTCAAACCCCATCCCTAACAGCACTGTGGGTGTACCTACACCTCAGGGACTGTGGAACTGAAGCAAGGAGAAATGTCTTCACCCAGAGGGTGGTGGATGTCTGGAATTCACCAGCACAGAGTGCAGTTAAGACCAAAATGTTGTGTGATTTCAGGAAGAAATTATCTATAGCTCTTGGGGCTAAAGGGATATGCGGAGGAAGAGGGGATCAGGATATTGAATATGATCAGCCATTATCAACATGAATGGGCGGTAGCATAGTGGTTAGCACTGCTGACTCACAGCGCCAGGGACCTGGGTTCGATTCCTGGCTTGGGGCACTGTCTATGTGGACTTTGCACGTTCTCTCTGTGTCTGCGTGGGTTTCCTCCGGGTGCTCCGGTTTCCTCCCACAGTCAAAAGATGTGCGGGTTGGGTGGGTTGGCCATGCTAAATTGCTCCTTGGTGTCAGGGGGATTAGCAGGGTAAATGCGTGGGGATAGGGCCTGGGTGGGATTGTTGTTGGTGCAGAGTCGATGGGACGAATGGCCTCCTTCTGCACTGCAGGATTCTATGATTCTATGAATGGCGGAGCAGGCTCGAAGGGCCGAATGGCCTACTCCTGCTTCCAGTTTCTATGGTTCAAGAAAGCAGCTCACCACCACCATCGCAAGGGGCAATTAGGGATGGTCAATAAATGGCCACATCCTAGGAAAGGATAAATAAAGATCATGACAAAGGAGTGGTCGTGTGACTGGGGCAAAGCGCCAGTGCCAGGCTGCTCCCTCCGCCCCCCCCCCTCCCCACCTCTCCGGCTCCCCCTCCGCCGCCCGCCCCCCTTCCCACCGGCTCCCTCCCTCCCCCGTACCTCCCCGGCTCCCCCTACGACCCCCCCCTCCCCCTCCCACTTCCCCGGCTCCACCTTCGCCCCCCATCCCCTCCCTCCCAGCTTCCCCTCTGCACCCCCCCCCCCCCCCCCCCCCCCGGGTTCCCCCTCCACGCCCCCTCCCAAGGAGGGAGCCCGGGCTCCCCCTCTGCCCCCCTATCCCTCCCCCTCCCACCTCCCCAGCTCCCCCCCCCCACCCACCCACCCATCCCCCCTCCCAGCTCCCCTTCAGCCCCCCCCCACCCTCTCCCCGGCTCCCCCTCCAGCCCCCCCCTCTTCCAGGCTCCCCCATCGCGCCCCCCCCCTTACCCCTGGCTCCCCCCTCCACCCCCCCTTCCCCGGTGGGGAGGGTGGGGTGGGGAGCCCCGGCCATACGTACATTCAGGTGCTGCAGGGTGAAGATGACAGGCTCAGTGAGGAAGACGCGGCTCGATTCCTTGTTGATGGAAGCGGCGATGATCTGAGAGTTGACGACGATGGAGGTGCTCTGGCTGCCGAGGTCGGTGCCCATCCTCACCGTGGCGTTCTCCGTCGACAGAAACTGGCCCAGGTTGTTGTACAGGATCAGCACCACCTTCACAACCCCTGCAGAAAGCAAGAGGAGGCGTCTTAAACAAGAGGGTTTCTTCACTCAAACCATCACAGGACGCGATTGTTACAAAGCGGAGGTTGATCCCCCCACTCTGAGAACTAACACCTCAAAGAGGAGTACCTCGCCCTTTAATCTGTTAAAGTGAGTGTGTGAAGTGGTACAATCTGCTCTTCAGCAACTTTTAGTGGTTAAATCAAAATAACTTCCTGAGACTCTCTCTGTAAAAATCAACAAGTAACACTATTTCTCTAACTAACAGTGAACAGGTTAACTCAACTATTAACAAACCAAATCAAACACGATTCTAATGGAATGCTGTTCTAACGAGTACAAGTCCCACTCATGAACAAAAAAAATTTTTAGTCACTCTCTAAATTACAGCCAGGTTTTGTGGATCCTGGGCTTTCTCTGTTGATTCTTCTTTGGTGCCTTTGCTATCGAGATGGGGCTTTGAGCTAAGAGCTGTGGCAGGCGACAGTTGCTCTCTCCCCTTGTCTCATTTCCCCCTTCCTTTTATACCTGTGATGACATATCGATATCTCCCACAATTGGTTCGAGGTTGCCAAACCATCAGATTTAAATTGAATCGGTTCTTGGTATCTAAGTGCCTGATTCAAATTGATTGGCTGAATTTTAAAAAATTCAAAAGCCTTGGTAACAATGCTGCTTGGCCTTCTGATACAAATGTTTCATTTTGGGCACTCTGTGTGCTCTTGCATTTTTTTAACTTTCTAAGCACAGACAAAGCGCCACCTTTTAACGGGACCATTCAATGCTTTTTCCTCCTCGCATTTTACAATTTTGCAAACACCAACCTACAATTACTCTACCCAGCTTCGCAACACAGATAAGGCAAAGGAGAATCCAAAGAGCTTCTACAAATACATAAAGGCCAAAAGAGTAACTAGGGAAAGCCTCTTAAGGATCAACAAGGTCATCTATGTGCGGATCCACAAGAGATGGGTGAGATCCTAAATGAATATTTCTTATCAGTATTCACTGTTGAGAAAAGCATGGACGTTAGGGAACTTGGAGAAATAAATAGTGATGTCTTGAGGAGTGTACATATTACAGAGAAGGAGGTGAGGTGCTGGATGTCTTAAAGCGCATCAAGGTAGATAAATCCCCGGGACCTGATGAAGTGCATCCCAGGACATTGTGGGAGGCTAGGGAGGAAATTGCGGGTCCCCTAGCAGAGATATTTGTATCATCGATAGTCACGGGTGAGGTGCCTGAAGATTGGAGAGTGGCAAATGTTGTGCCTTTGTTTAAAAGGGCTGCAGGGAAAAGCCTGGGAACTACAGGCCGGTGAGCCTCACATCTGTGGTGGGTAAGTTGTTGGAAGGTATTTTGAGAGACAGAATCTGCAGGCATTTAGAGACGCAAGGACTGATTAGGGACAGTCAGCATGGCTTTGTGAGTGGAAAATCATGTCTCACAAATTTGATTGAGTTTTTTGAAGGGGTAACCAAGAAGGTAGATGAGGGCAGTGCAGTTGATGTTGTCTACATGGACTTTAGCAAGGCCTTTGACAAGGTACCGCATGGTAGGCTGTTGAATAAGGTTAAATCTCCAGGGTGAGGTATCGAAATGGATACAAAATTGGCTTCTTGACAGAAGCCAAGTTGTGGTTGTAGAGGTTGTTTTTCAAAGTGGAGGCCTGTGACCAGCGGTGTGCCTCAGGGATCAGTGCTGGGACCACTG
Source organism: Mustelus asterias (assembly GCF_964213995.1). Classification (NCBI taxonomy): domain Eukaryota; kingdom Metazoa; phylum Chordata; class Chondrichthyes; order Carcharhiniformes; family Triakidae; genus Mustelus; species Mustelus asterias. The sequence goes on along the minus strand of NW_027590297.1, from coordinate 163,658 downwards.
TTATTTGTCATTTATCTTAATGATTTGGATGAGAATATAGGAGGCATGGTTAGTAAGTTTGCAGATGACACCAAGATTGGTGGCATAGTGGACAGTGAAGAAGGTTGCCTCAGATTGCAATGGGATCTTGATCAATTGGGCCAGTGCGCTGACGAATGGCAGATGGAGTTTCATTCTGATACATGCAAGGTGATGCATTTTGGTAGATTGAACCAGGGCAGGACTTACTCAGTTAATGGTAGGGCGTTGGGGAGAGTTATAGAACAAAGAGATCTAGGGGTACAGGTTCATAGCTCCTTGAAAGTGGAGTCACAGGTGGACAGGGTGGTGAAGAAGGCATTCGGCATGCTTGGTTTCATTGGTCAGAACATTGAATACAGGAGTTGGGACGTCTTGTTGAAGTTGTACAAGACATTGGTAAGGCCACACTTGGAATACTGTGTACAGTTCTGGTCACCCTATTATAGAAAGGATATTATTAAACTCGAAAGAGTACAGAAAAGATTTATTAGGATGCGACCGGGACTTGATGGTTTGAGTTATAAGGAGAGGCTGGATAGACTGGGACTTTTTTCCCTGGTGCGTAGGAAGCTGTGGGGTGATCTTATGGAGGTCTATAAAATAATGAGGGGCATAGATCAGCTAGATAGTCAATAAGTTTTCCCAAAGGTAGGGGAGTCTAAAACTAGAGGGCATAGGTTTAAAGTGAGAGGGGAGAGATACAAAAGTGTCCAGAGGGGCAATTTTTTCACACAGAGGGTGGTGAGTGTCTGGAACAAGCTGCCAGAGGTAGAAGTAGAGGCGGGTACAATTTTATCTTTTAAAAAGCATTTAGATAGTTACATGGGTAAGATGGCTATAGAGGGATATGGGCCAAATGCGGGCAATTGGGACTAGTTTAGGGGTGAAAAAAAAAGAGCGGCATGGACAAGTTGGGCCGAAGGGCCTGTTTCCATGCTGTAAACCTCTATGACTCTCTAGCACGATGAGTCGAGGCTGGTTGAGTGCCACTTATATGAGCTTCAGGACTTTTCTCTGAATCTCTTCCTGACCAAGTGAGTTCTTGACACCACCCCCCTCCCCCCACCCCACCCCGCCCCCCCAACCCATTTACATTGGTATCCAGTGAATGTAAATATCCAAGTTTTTAATCTCTCGTAGAAACAGAGGGAGGCCATTCGACCCCTCAAGCTGGATCTGCCATTTCCAGTAAAGAAAAGAAAAAGTAAAGTTTATTTATTAGTGTCACAAGTAAGGCTTACATTAACACTGCAATGAAGTTACTGTGAAATTCCCCTAGTCGCCACACTCCAGTGCCTGTTTGATGCACAGCAATTTAGCCACGAGGCTCGAAGCTCAGTAAATGAAGGCTTTTATTTACTATTAATGAAGCTATCAGAACTTATGTACACTATCCCAGACTGAAGGGGTCCCGGCCAGAGCAGGGACTCTTATACCTCTCCCAGGAGGCGGAGCCCGACTGGGATGTGCCACAACACTGTCATACAAAGGTGTAACAACCCCACCCTAACCCAACAGCAACAATAGCACAATCCAACAGTAACATATGTACATCCTTGTAGTCCTGGCCAGCCCCTGGCTCAGCACTATCCAGTGGGAACCAACGATGGTTCACCACATTCACCCCTCCTTTGAAAACAAAGGCCGGCGGGGTACAAAAACCAGAATGAAATGTCAGCAGTCTATAAGTTCAGATGGTCAGGGGGACTGCACCGTCGTTGTGACCTCCTCAATACCAGCGGTGACACCGGAGTAGGCACTTGCGGTGGCGTTCTCCCCAAAACGGCGTCCAGCTGTTCTCCCACGGACTCACAGGCCGGTTGACCCTGAAATGACGGTAGTCCAGGGGGTCCTGACACGCCCTGCGGTGGCGACCATCTTCTGGGCTCAGGCAAGCTGTACATGGGAGTAAAATGGTTAAGCACTGGTCCCGATGCTGCCCGCGCCTTGTCCGGGGAAGAAATAGGAGGTAATGGGTTTGTTACTGGGGGTATGGGAGCGACAGGGGTTGCTACGTCCCCTGCTGGCGCCAGGTCTCGGATCGAGACCGTGTCCTCTCGCCCGTCAGGGTATGCCACATAGGCATACTGAGGGTTGGCGTGGAGGAGATGGACCTGTTCGACCAATGGGTCGGACTTGCGGGCCCTTACATGTCGCCGCAGGAGGACGGGTCCTGGGTACGTCAACCAAGACGGTAAAGAGGTCCCCGAGGAAGACTTCCGAGGGAATGAGAACATCCTCTTGTGGGGAGTAGCATTGGTTGCCGTACACAGGAGGGAGCGAATAGGGTGGAGCGCATCAGGGAGCACCTCTTGCCAACGGGAGACTGGAAGACCTTTGGACTTCAACGCCAGTAAGACAGCCTTCCAGACTGTAGCATTCTTGCGTTCCACCTGTCCATTACCCCGAGGGTTGTAACTCGTGGTCCTACTAGAGGCAATCCCGTATGAGAGCAGGAATTGCCTCAAGTCATTACTCATGAACGATGAGCCCCTGTCGCTATGGATGTAGCTGGGGTACCCGAACAGGGTAAAAAGATCACGGAATGCCTTGATCACCGTGGCAGCGGATGTATCAGAGGAGGGAACAACAAAAGGGAACCGGGAGTACTCATCGATGATGTTTAGAAAGTACACGTTCCGATCTGTTGAGGGAAGGGGGGCCCTTAAAATCAACACTCAGTCTCTCGAAGGGACGAGTGGCCTTGACCAAATGTGCCTGGTCAGGTCGGTAAAAGTGCGGTTTGCATTCTGCGCAAATCCGACAGCTCCTTGTTACCGACCTGACGTCCTCCACCGAGTAAGGCAGGTTGCGGGCTTTGACAAAGTGGTAGAGCCGAGTGACCCCAGGATGGCACAGATCATTATGGAGGGCGTTCAAACGATCCTCCTGAATACTAGCGCAAGTTCCACGCGAGAGGGCATCCGAGGGCTCATTGAGTTTCCCTGGACGATACATGATATCGTAGTTATAGGTGGAGAGTTCAATTCTCCACCGCAAGATCTTGTCATTCTTGATCTTGCCCCTCTGCGTGTTATTAAACAGGAACGCCACGGACTGCTGGTCCGTGATCAGGGTGAACCGTTTTCCCGCCAAGTAATGGTGCCAGTGTCTGACGGCCTCCACAATGGCCTGGGCCTCCTTTTCCACCACTGAATGCCGAATTTCGGGGCCTTGGAGGGTGCGGGAAAAAAATGCGACGGGCCTGCCCGCCTGGTTAAGTGTGGCGGCCAGGGCGAAATCAGATGCATCACTTTCCACCTGAAAGGGGATGGACTCGTCTACTGCGTGCATCGTAGCTTTCGTGATGTCGTCTTTCAATTTCTCGAAGGCCAATCGGGCCTCTGGCGTTAGGGGAAAAGTCGTGGACTTAATAAGCGGACGGGCTTTGTCCGCGTAACTGGGAACCCACTGCGCATAATAGGAGAAGAAGCCCAAGCATCTTCTCAGTGCTTTTGCACTAGCAGGTAAGGGAAGTTCAGCAAGGGGGCGCATACGGTCTGGATCCGGGCCAATGACCCCGTTTTCCACCACGTATCCTAGGATGGCTAAACGGCGCGTACGAAACACACACTTCTCCCTGTTGTAGGTCAAGTTCAGGCGAGATGCAGTGCGTAAGAAGTTCAGGAGGTTTGTGTCATGGTCCTGCTGGTCATGGCCGCAGATGGTGACGTTATCCAGGTACGGGAAGGTAGCCCGCAGCCCGTTCTGGTCCACCATTCGGTCCATAGCACGCTGGAAGACCGAGACCCCATTGGTGACACCAAAGGGAACCCTGAGAAAATGATACAAGCGACCATCCGCCTCAAAAGCCGTGTATTGTCGGTCCTCTGGGCGAATGGGGAGTTGGTGGTAGGCGGACTTGAGGTCTATGGTGGAGAACACCCGGTACTGCGCAATCTGATTGACCATATCAGATATGCGCGGGAGGGGATACGCATCCAGCTGCGTATATCGGTTAATGGTCTGACTGTAGTCAATGACCATCCGGGGTTTGTTCCCGCTCTTGACCACCACAACCTGTGCTCTCTGCGGACTAACACTGGGTTGTATGATCCTTTCTTTGAGGAGCCGCTGAACCTCAGATCTAATGAAGATCCGATCCTCAGTGCTGTAACGCCTACTTTTAGTCGCGATGGGCTTGCAGCCTGGCACCAGATTCTGAAACAAGGAGGGTGTGGTGATCTTCAGAGTCGAGAGGCTGCAGGCAGGGCGCGTTGGGCAATTTGGAGGCTGCCGCTGTTTTCCCACTGCCAGTGAAGGGAGTGGCCCACCGTACTGTAGGATTACACTCCTCAAGTGGACCACGAAGTTTAGTCCGAGAAGTATTGGCGCGCAAAGATACGGCAACACAAGGAGCTTGAAGCACTCGTAAACTGTGCCTTGTACTTTCAAGGTTACCACGCAATTCCCTAGCACGGCAACAGACCGGGACCTTGATGCCATAGAGATTGTCTGTTTGGCAGGTTGAATCTGGAGTCCACACCGCTTCACAGTGTCTGGGTGGATAAAGCTCGCAGTGCTCCCGCTGTCAAACAGACAATAAACCACTTGGTCATTTACCTGGATATTCGTCGTCGAACATTCGAGTCTATGAGGCTTGGCCTGGTCCAGGATGATCGACGCCACCGTTGGTTCATGAGCGCCACTGCAGGCAGCTGAAGTCGATGAGGAGGACCCCTGCTGGTCGTTCGTGGTCAGTGTCGACCAACATGGCTGCCCCCATGAATCGCATGTGGGTGAGGGCGCCAAACTCAGCGACCCCTGGTGGTCATACTCCTCCGACTCCGTCGACCGTAATGGCGTCGTCCTGGTCGCGCACGTGGACGAACCTCGCGACGACTTCGACGATGATGATCCAAGCTCTGAAGAATCGCAGGCTGCCCTGCTGTTCCTGGGTTTCGATCGGCACACCTTTGCATAATGCCCTTTTTTACCGCATGCGGTGCACAATACAGCTTTAGCGGGACACTTTTGCCGGGTATGTTTTGCTCCTCCACAGAAGTAGCACCGCGGGCCGCACGGGGCTGCAGCCGTCGTCTGGCCCGAATGGGAGCACGCCATTACACAGCATTTCGAACCCGAGGGGCGAGGAGGGATTTGCGACTGCTCCTGCCACGTTGTCTCCACGTGGTCCTCTGGATATAAGACTAAGCTCTTTGAAGCCGACTCGAGCATCTCTGCTAACTCGATGGCCTGGGTAAGATTAAGGTTACCCTTCTCCAACAGTTTAAGTCGAATGTACGATGATCCGACCCCGGCCACAAACGCATCTCGGGCGAGGTCGTACATGCTCTGCTCAGCCGACACAGCTTTGCAGTTACAGCCCCTGGCTAACTGTAAGAGCTCATTCGCATAGTCCTCCATCGTTTCGCCAGACTGCCGTCGTCGAGTGGCTAGGAGGTAACGAGCGTGTATCTCGTTAGGTGGTTTGGTATAGCGCTTCTTTAGAAGCTCGAGGGCCTTAGGGTAATTAGTGGCCGCACGGATCGCAAGGTAGACTGTGTCGCTTACCCTCGCATGGAGGACCCGGAGTCTGTCATCATCTGTGGTGACCGCTGCGGAGGCTGCCAGGTATTCTTCGAAACACTTCAGCCAGTGGTCGAAGGTGTTAGAAGCGCCCACCGCACGTGGATCTAGCGTCAGGAGTTCTGGCTTGAGAATTTGCTCCATACTCTCTCTTCTTTTTTTTTCTCCGTCGAGAGTTTAATAATAGTAAATAAAATTGATGCACATCAATTTAGCCACGAGGCTCGAAGCTCAGTAAATGAAGGCTTTTATTTACTATTAATGAAGCTATCAGAACTTATATACACTATCCCAGACTGAAGGGGTCCCGGCCAGAGCAGGGACTCTTATACCTCTCCCAGGAGGCGGAGCCTGACTGGGATGTGCCACAACAGTAACAAACACAGGTGTAACAACCCCACCCTAACCCAACAGCAACAATAGCACAATCCAACAGTAACATATGTACATCCTTGTAGTCCTGGCCAGCCCCTGGCTCAGCACTATCCAGTGGGAACCAACGATGGTTCACCACACTGTTAGAGTCAATCCACCTAACCTTCACATCTTTCAGACTATGGGGGGAAACCGGATAACCCGGAGGAAACCCACGCAGACACCGGGAGAACATGCAGACTCCACACAGACTGTGACCCAAGCCAGGAATGGAACCGGGGTCCCTGGCGCTGTGAGGCAGCAGTGCTAACCCACTGTGTTGCCCAATTTCTCTTGCTTAAGAGATGAACAGCAGGAATGGGCAGGTTACATAGAAACAGAGAAACTAGAAGCAGGAGGAGGCCATTCGGCCCTTCAAGCCTGCTCCACCATTCATCTTGGTCATCAAAATCAACAATCCCCTTTCCTTCCATATCCCTTGATCCCTTTAGCCCCAGGAGTTATATCGAATTTCTTCTTGAAATCAGATAACGTTTTGGCCTGAACTACTTTCTGTGGGAGTGAATTCCACACAATCACCGCTCTCTGGGTGAAGACATTTCTCCTCACCTCAGTTCTGAAAGATTTACCCCTTATCCTCAAACTATGACCCCCTAGTTCTGGACTCCCCCCCACCATCGGGAACATTCTTTCTGAATCTACCCTGTTAGAATTTTATAAGTTTCTGTGAGATCCCCTCTCACTCTTCTAAACTCCAGTGAATATAATCCTAACGATTTAGTCTCTCTTCATATGACAGACCTGCCATCCCAGGAATCAGGCTGGTAAACCTTTGCTGCACTCCCTCTATAGTACGGACATCCCTCCTCAGATCAGGTTGTCTGAAGTGGAAAGGCTGGAGAGAAATATGTTTGTATCCACTGAAGTTTAGAAGAGTAAGAGGTGACTTGATCGAAACCTTTAGGATCCTGAGAGGCACCGACAAGGTGGAATCCACCAAAGATCTGTCCCACTACAGTGGTGTCGTCGGCAAATTTAAAATCGAATTGGAGGGGAATTTGGCCACACAGTTATTGGTGTATAAGGAGTATAGTAGGGGGCTGAGAACACAGCCTTGTGGGGCACCGCTGTTGAGGATGATCCTGGAGGAGGTGTTGTTGCCTATCCTTACTGATTGTGGTCTGTGGGTTAGGAAGTTCAGGATTCAGTCACAGGGGGAAGAAATCATAGAAACCCTACAGTACAGAAAGAGGCCATTCGGCCCATCGAGTCTGCACCGACCACAATCCCACCCAGACCCTACCCCCATATCCCTACATATTTTACCCACTAATCCCTCTAACCTACGCATCTCAGGACACTAAGGGACATTTTTAGCATGGCCAATCAACCTAACCCGCACATCTTTGGACTGTGGGAGGAAACCGGAGCACCCGGAGGAAACCCACACAGACACGAAGAGAATGTGCAAACTCCACACAGACAGTGACCCAAGCCGGGAATCGAACCCAGGTCCCTGGAGCTGTGAATCAGCAGTGCTAACCACTGTGCTACCGTGCCGCCCCTCGTGCTACCGAGCCGAGGCCCAGGCCACGGAGTTTGGAGATGAGTTTCGTTAGAATAATGGTGTTGAAGGCTGAGCTGCAATCGATAAATAGGAGTCTGGCGATGAGGAGAATTGTTTTCTCACAGAGGGTGGAGAGTGTCTGGAACTCTCTTCCTCAGAAGGCAGTGGAAGCAGAGACTTTGAATATTTTTAAGGCAGAACTGGATAGATTCTTGATGAATGAGGCGGTGAGAGGTTATTGGGGGGAGTCAGGGGACTTGAGGTTCCATTCAGATCAGCCATGGGCTTATTGAATGGAGGGGCCGAGTGGCCTACTCCCACTCCAAATTTGTACGTTCATATCTAAGGAAGGCTGAGGGGGATGACCTAATCAGGGTCTTTAACATTCTGAAAGGTTCTGCTGCAGTGGATACAGAGTGAATATCTCCTCTTGTCGGGAAGAATCTAACTAGAGGCCACTAATATAAGACAGTCAACAAGAAATCCAACGGGTAATTTGGAAGAAAACAAATATGGCTGCCAGGACTGCCTGTTGTCATGGTCTGGGCCTCGGCTCCTCCCTCTGCAACTGGATCCCAAACTTCTTAACTCACAGACCACAATCAGTAAGGATAGGCAACAAGACCTCCTCCGCCATCATCCTCCACACCGGTGCCCCACAAGGCTGTGTTCTCAGCCCCCTACTATACTCCTTATACACCTATGACTGTGCGGCCAAATTCCCCTCCAATTCGATTTTCAAGTTTGCTGATGACACCACCATAGTGGGTCGGATCTCAAACAATGACGAGACAGAGTACAGGAATGAGATAGAGAATCTGGTGAACTGGTGCGGCAACAATAATCTCTCCCTCAATGTCAACAAAACAAAGGAGATTGTCATCGACTTCAGGAAGCGTAGAGGAGAACATGCCCCTGTCTACATCAACGGGGACGAAGTAGAAAGGGTCGAGAGCTTCAGGATTTTAGGTGTCCAGATCACCAACAACCTGTCCTGATCTCCCCATGTCGACACGATAGTTAAGAAAGCCCACCAACACCTCTACTTTCTCAGAAAACTACGGACATTTGGCATGTCAGCTACGACTCTCACCGACTTTAACAGATGCACCATAGAAAGCATTCTTTCTGGTTGTATCACAGTTTGGTATGGGCTCCTGCTCTGCCCAAGACCGCAAGAAACTACAAAAGGTCGTGAATGTAGCCCAATTCATCACGCAAACCAGCCTCCCATCCATTGACTCTGTCTACACTTCCCGCTGCCTCGGCAAAGCAGCCAGCATAATTAAAGACCCCACGCACCCCGGACATTCTCTCTTCCACCTTCTTCCTTCATTAAAAGGTAAAAAAGTCTGAGGACACGTACCAACCGACTCAAGAACAGCTTCTTCCCTGCTGCTGTCAGACTTTTGAATGGACCTACCTCGCATTAAGTTGATCTTTCTCTACACCCTAGCTATGACTATAACACTACATTCTGCACTCTCTCATTTCCTTCTCTATGAACGGTATGTTTTGTCTGTATAGCGCGCAAGAAACAATACTTTTCACTGTATACTAATACATGTGACAATAATAAATCAAATCAAATCATCGTCAGGGACTGTCTGTTGCTGGAGCCACCTGATGCTAGGGACCCGATCAGCCCTTGGGCGACTGTCTGTTGCCGTGACTACCTGTTAACCGGCCCCACGTTGTGTTTGGTTCACCCAGCGCACTTTGGAAGCAAAGGAGTTAACAGCCTGATGGCGCTGATACTCACCATTGCGACTGTTCTGTTTGATGGTATTCGGGGAGATCTGGATGAAGCTTTCTGTCAGATAGCCATTTGGAAATGTCAACTCCTTCACCTGCTCCTCAGTGTTTAGCACACAGACTTCAAACACTGCGAGGGAGAGAGAGAGAGAGGGGGGGGGGCGCAGGGGTGGGGGAGGGTTGGGGGGAAGAGAGAGAGGGAGAGAGAGAGAGGGAGAGAGAGGGGGGTGGGGGGGGCGGGAAGAGGGAGAGAGGGAGAGAGAGGGGGGTGGGGGGGGAAGAGAGAGAGGGGGAGAGAGAGGGGGGTGGGGCGGGGGGGAAGAGAGAAAGAGAGCGAGAGAGAGAGAGAGCAAGAGAAAGAGGGAGGGAGAGAGGGGGAGAGAAGGGCGAGAGAGAGGGGGAGAGAGAGGGGGAGAGAGAGGGGGAGAGAGAGGGGGAGAGAAGGGCGATAGAGAGGGGGAGAGAGAGGGGGTGGGAGAAAGGGGAGAGGGAGAGGGAGAGAGAGGGGGAGAGAGAGGGGGAGGGAGAGAGAGAGAGAGAAGGGCGAGAGAGAGGGGGAGAGGGGGGAGAGAGAGAGAGATGGGGAGAGAGAGAGAGAGAGAGAGGGGAAGAGAGAGGGTGAGAGAGAGGGGGAGAGGGGAGAGAGAGAGAGAGATGGGGGAGAGAGAGGGAGAGAGAGAGAGAGAGGGGAAGAGGGAGGGAGGGCAAGAGAGAGAGGGGGAGAGAGAGGGGGAGAGAGGGGGAGGGAGAAGGGGAGAGAGAAGGGGAGAGGGGAGAAAGAGAGAGAGATGGGGAGAAAGATAGAGAGAGAGAGAGGGGAAGAGAGAGAGGGGGAGAGAGAGACAGAAGGGGTTAAATGAGAGAGAGAGGCACACACAAAGAAAGACAGAGAAAGAGAGACAGAGAGAGAAAGAGAGACAGGGGAGGGGGAGAAAGAGGGGAGTGAAGGGGAGAGAGGAGGAAATGGGAGGGAGGGAAAGGGGAGGAGAGGGAGAGAGAGAGAGAGCAGAGATGGCGGGAGGGAAAGGGAGTAGTGAGGATAGCACAGAGGAGGAGAGGCGAAAAGAGAGACCGAGCGAGGAGAGAAGAGAGCGAGGGAAGAGGGAAAGCGGAAAATAGAACGTGAAGAGAGGGAAAGACGGAGAGAGGGAAAGATGGAGAGAGGGAAAGACAGAGAGAGGGAAAGACAGAGAGAGGGAAAGACAGAGAGAGGGAAAGATGGAGAGAGGGAAAGACAGAGAGAGGGAAAGACGGAGAGAGGGGAAGATGGAGAGAGGGTGAGAATGGGGAATGCAGGGAGGAGAGTTGGGGTGAGGGGCAGGTGCAAAGGAAAGATGAAGAGAAGGAGAGAGAGGAAGGAGAGGAGGAAGGTAGAATTAGAGATACAGTAAGGGTGTGAAGGATTAAGAGAGTGAGTGTGAGAGACATGAGGATGGAGAGACGCGGAAACAGAAGCGAGAAGCAGCAAGATAAAGAGGACACAAAGAGGGAGTAAGAGTGAGAAGCAGAGGCAGCAGAAAGAGGACAGGAAACGGGGCCAGAACAGAACACAACGAGACAGTTTAATATTCCAAAGAAGCAAGCGTCCCAGAGAGCCAACAGAAAGTGAGGCAGAGAGAGATAGTGTGAGAAAGGGAGGGAAAGGTGAACCCAGAGTGTTTGTAGTTAGCACTGATTTTATATTCATTGGAAGCAGAATAATGTTTCTCGTTTCCTGTATCAACGCACAGATAAAAATTCAAGTTGGAATCAGTTTTCAGATCTCAGTGAGACTGACAGGCGGTGGCAGTAGATTCACCTGGGCCCAGGCAGGGCGAGGAGCATAAAGTGTTTCTGTAATGGGGGCAGGCAAATACATCTACAGATAGCGGGACAGGCAGTGTGCCATATACACGGAGGGACACCAGGCTGGCGATGTACACACACCGGGCTGGCGATGTACACACACCGGGCTGGGGATGTACACACACTGGGCTGGCGATGTACACACACCGGGCTGGGGATGTACACACACTGGGCTGGCGATGTACACACACTGGGCTGGCGATGTACACACACCGGGCTGGGGATGTACACACACTGGGCTGGCGATGTACACACACCGGGCTGGCGATGTACACACACCGGGCTGGCGATGTACACACACCGGGCTGGAGATGTACACACACCGGGCTGGCGATGTACACACACCAGGCTGGCGATGTACACACACCGGGCTGGGGATGTACACACACCGGGCTGGGGATGTACACACACCGGGCTGGCAATGTACACACACCGGGCTGGCGATGTACACACACCGGGCTGGCGATGTACACGCACCGGGCTGGGGATGTACACACACCGGGCTGGCGATGTACACACACCAGGCTGGCGATGTACACACACCGGGCTGGGGATGTACACACACCGGGCTGGCGATGTACACACACCGGGCTGGGGATGTACACACACCGGGCTGGCGATGTACACACACCAGGCTGGCGATGTACACACACCGGGCTGGGGATGTACACACACCAGGCTGGCGATGTACACACACCAGGCTGGCGATGTACACACACCGGGCTGGCGATGTACACACACCGGGCTGGGGATGTACACACACCGGGCTGGCGATGTACACACACCGGGCTGGCGATGTACACACACCGGGCTGGGGATGTACACACACCGGGCTGGCGATGTACACACACCAGGCTGGCGATGTACACACACCGGGCTGGGGATGTACACACACCGGGCTGGCGATGTACACACACCGGGCTGGCGATGTACACACACCGGGCTGGCGATGTACACACACCAGGCTGGCGATGTACACACACCGGGCTGGAGATGTACACACACCGGGCTGGCGATGTACACACACCGGGCTGGCGATGTACACACACCGGGCTGGGGATGTACACACACCGGGCTGGCGATGTACACACACCGGGCTGGGGATGTACACACACCGGGCTGGGGATGTACACACACCGGGCTGGCGATGTACACACACCGGGCTGGGGATGTACACACACCGGGCTGGCGATGTACACACACCGGGCTGGAGATGTACACACACCGGGCTGGCGATGTACACACACTGGGCTGGCGATGTACACACACCGGGCTGGCGATGTACACACACTGGGCTGGCGATGTACACGCACCGGGCTGGAGATGTACACAGCACCGGGCTGGCGATGTACACACACTGGGCTGGCGATGTACACACACTGGGCTGGCGATGTACACACACCGGGCTGGAGATGTACACACACCGGGCTGGGGATGTACACACACCGGGCTGGCGATGTACACACACTGGGCTGGCGATGTACACACACCGGGCTGGCGATGTACACACACCGGGCTGGCGATGTACACACACCGGGCTGGCGATGTACACACACCAGGCTGGCGATGTACACACACTGGGCTGGCGATGTACACACACCGGGCTGGCGATGTACACACACCGGGCTGGAGATGTACACACACCGGGCTGGGGATGTACACACACCAGGCTGGCGATGTACACACACCGGGCTGGCAATGTACACACACCAGGCTGGCGATGTACACGCACCGGGCTGGCGATGTACACACACCGGGCTGGCAATGTACACACACCGGGCTGGCGATGTACACGCACCGGGCTGGCGATGTAGACGCACCGGGCTGGCGATGTACACACACCGGGCTGGCAATGTACACACACCGGGCTGGGGATGTACACACACCGGGCTGGAGATGTACACACACCGGGCTGGCGATGTACACACACTGGGCTGGCGATGTACACACACTGGGCTGGCGATGTACACACACCGGGCTGGCGATGTACACACACTGGGCTGGCGATGTACACACACCGGGCTGGAGATGTACACACACCGGGCTGGGGATGTACACACACCGGGCTGGCGATGTACACACACTGGGCTGGCGATGTACACACACCGGGCTGGCGATGTACACACACCGGGCTGGCGATGTACACACACCGGGCTGGCGATGTACACACACCAGGCTGGCGATGTACACACACTGGGCTGGCGATGTACACACACCGGGCTGGCGATGTACACACACCGGGCTGGAGATGTACACACACCGGGCTGGGGATGTACACACACCAGGCTGGCGATGTACACACACCGGGCTGGCAATGTACACACACCAGGCTGGCGATGTACACGCACCGGGCTGGCGATGTACACACACCGGGCTGGCAATGTACACACACCGGGCTGGCGATGTACACGCACCGGGCTGGCGATGTAGACGCACCGGGCTGGCGATGTACACACACCGGGCTGGCAATGTACACACACCGGGCTGGGGATGTACACACACCGGGCTGGAGATGTACACACACCGGGCTGGCGATGTACACGCACCGGGCTGGGGATGTACACGCACCGGGCTGGGGATGTACACACACCGGGCTGGCAATGTACACACACTGGGCTGGAGATGGACACACACCGGGCTGGGGATGTACACACACCAGGCTGGCGATGTACACACACCGGGCTGGCGATGTACACACACCGGGCTGGCGATGTACACGCACCGGGCTGGCGATGTACACGCACCGGGCTGGCAATGTACACACACCGGGCTGGCAATGTACACACACCGGGCTGGGGATGTACACACACCGGGCTGGAGATGTACACACACCGGGCTGGAGATGTGCACACACCGGGCTGGCGATGTACACGCACCGGGCTGGGGATGTACACGCACCGGGCTGGGGATGTACACACACCGGGCTGGCAATGTACACACACCGGGCTGGCAATGTACATACACCGGGCTGGCGATGTACACACACCGGGCTGGCGATGTACACACACCGGGCTGGCGATGTACACACACCGGGCTGGCGATGTACCCGCATTCAGTTGGGGATGTACACACACCGGGCTGGCGATGTACACACACCGGGCTGGGGATGTACACACACCGGGCTGGGGATGTACACACACCGGGCTGGCGATGTACACACACCGGGCTGGAGATGTACACGCACTGGGCTGGGGATGTACACGCACCGGGCTGGAGATGTACACGCACTAGGCTGGGGATGTACACGCACCGGGCTGGAGATGTACACGGCACCGGGCTGGAGATGTACACGCACCGGGCTGGGGATGTACACGCACCGGGCTGGAGATGTACACGGCACCGGGCTGGAGATGTACACGGCACCGGGCTGGAGATGTACACGCACCGGGCTGGGGATGTACCCGCATTCAGTTGGGGATGTACACGGCACCGGGCTGGAGATGTACACGGCACCGGGCTGGAGATGTACACGCACCGGGCTGGGGATGTACCCGCATTCAGTTGGGGATGTACACACACTGGGCTGGTAAGTACACACACTAGGCTGGTATGTACACATGGCGATGTACACAGAGGCACTGGGCTAGTGATGTAGACACAGGGACACTGGACTGGCGATGTACACACAGGGACAATGGACTGGCCATATACACACACTGGGCTGGCGATGTACACACACTGTGCTGGCGATGTACACACACTGTGCTGGCGATGTACACACACTGTGCTGGCGATGTACACACACTGGACTGACGATGTACCGTCAATACTTACCGACATTCTGGGTGGTGGTGTTGACCCTCGCTGGCACCTTGAGGTTGTCCGCTAGCAGAAAGGCCCCCTCCTCCAAGATATCCAGCAACATGGTTGCCGTGTGAACCTGTTCCGTGGTGTTCATATCTTTCCAGGACTCCAGAGCCTCTGGTCTCAGCAAGTTATCCACAGTCTGTACAACAGCCTGGAAGCAAATCACATCTGTGAGGTGTGGTGGCACAGTGGTTAGCACTGCTGCCTCACAGCGCCAGGGACCTGGGTTCTATTCCCGGCTTGGGTCCCTGTCTGTGCGGAGTTTGCACATTCTCCCCGTGTCTGCGTGGGTTTCCTCCGGGTGCTCCAGTTTCCTCCCACAGTCCAGATTGGCCGTGCTAAATTGCCCTTACTGTCCAAAGATGTGCATGTTAGGTGGATTGGCCATGGTAAATGAATGGGGATAGGAAGGGGGTAGATGCTCTTTTGCGCAGACTCGATGGGCTGAATGGCCTCCTTCTGCACTGTAGGAATTCTTTGATTTAAGTTTATTTTGAGGATGGGGTTCTCAACCTCTCCAGGAATCCCCTGGAGCTCCCAGGAATTAATTTCTAATCTGACGTGTCAGCCAGGGTTAGACCTGTTCATCACCGACGCACAGTGGCAGCGGTGTGTAACACCGACAAGATGCACTGCAGCAACTCACCAAGGCCCCTCCGACAGCACCTTCCAAACAATCCGGAGGGAACACCACCACCTGCAAGTTCCCCTCTCAGCCACTCACCATCCTGATTTGCAAATACATCAGCATTGCTTCGCAGTCGCTGGGTCAAAATCCTGGAACTCCCTCCCTAACAGCACTGTGGGTGTACCTACACCACATGGACTGCAGCGGGTTCAAGGAGGCAGCTCACCACCGCCTTCTCAAGGGGCAATTAGAGATGGGCCAGAGATGCTGGGCCCAGCCAGCGACACCCACACCCCAACAAAGAACTTGAATAGGGTCCTGAGGTAAGTGTTGAAGCCACCGCCTTCCGACATTCGGAAAGGGTGCGCTCGGCTGATGTTTTGAGTGGGATTAAAGGGAGGGAGAGGAAGAGAGCCATCAGCGAAAGGCAGGGGCAGAGCAGAGACGAAGGATTAATGTCCACCGTGCGGGAAGAATGAATGAAATGGAACACCAAAGCCACCAATTGCCACAAACACGCCCGTACCTCTATATAGGCTCTGCAAGTCCTCTCCCGCTTCTGAATCTGTAGCCATCAGGAGACAGAGAAAAATAAGACACAATGCACGTCACTCAGTTACAGGAGCTATCGATCATTGCACAAGTACAGAGGAAGATCCCACCACCGTGAGTTACTGTTCGCCAGCTTCTCTCCTCCTCTACATTCCCAGCACCTGGTTTGCCCCCGAATGCAATGACGGTTCCCCTCCCCCGTACCGTAGAAAAGATACAGTGCAGAGAGAGACGCCATTCAGCCCATCATGTCTGCCCTGGCCAAAAAACTAGCCCCTCATTATTGACCCCACTTTCTACCACCTGGTCCCTAGCCTCGCAGGTTCCAGACCTTCAGCAGATCCGGGGATCTTTAAAATAAATCCTGAATTCAAGGCATAGCCGCCAACTCATGGAGTGAATTTCAGACGCCCATCAGCCTCTGGGTGGGAAAGGTTTTCCTCATGTCCCCTCTAACCCTTAAATTATGGGCAGTGCCTCCATTTTAAACCTGCACGGGGGGGTGTCCGTACTGCTGAGGTCACGTCCCCACCGACTCGAGAACAGTTTCTTCCCTGCTGCCATCAGACTTTTGAATGGACCTACCTTATAGGGCGGCACAGTGGGTTAGCACTGTTGCCTCACAGTTCCAGGGACCCGGGTTCGATTCCCGGTTTGGGTCACTGTCTCTGTGGAGTCTGTACGTTCTCCCCGTGTCTGCTTGGGTTTCTTCTGGATGCTCCAGTTTCCTCCCGCAGTCTGAAAGACGTGCTGGTTAGGTGGATTGGTCGTGCTAAATTCTCCCTCAGTGTACCTGAACAGGCGCCAGAGTGTGGCGACTAGGGGATTTTCACAGTAACTTCATTGCAGAGTTAATGTCAGCCGACTTGTGACACTAATAAATAAACTTTATAATACGGGATTGGTGAGACCACATTTGGAATATTGTGTGCAGTTCTGGTCACCTCACTGTAAGAAGGATGTGGAAGCGCTGGAAAGAGTGCAGAGGAGATTTACCAGGATGCTGCCTGGTTTGGAGGGTAGGTCTTATGAGGAAAGGTTGAGGGAGCTAGGGCTGTTCTCTCTGGAGCGGAGGAGGTTGAGAGGCGACTTAATAGAGGTTTATAAAATGATGAGGGGGATAGATAGAGTGGACGTTCAGAGACTATTTCCTCGGGTGGATGTAGCTGTTACTAGGGGGCATAAGTATAAGGTTCATGGTGGGAGATATAGGAGGGATGTATGAGGTAGGTTCTTTACTCAGAGAGTGATTGGGGTGTGGAATGGACTGCCTGCTGTGATAGTGGAGTCGGACACTTTAGGAACTTTCAAGGGGTTATTGGATAGGCACATGGAGCACACCAGGATGATAGGGAGTGGGATAGCTTGATCTTGGTTTCGGACAAAGTTCGGCACAACATTGTGGGCCGAAGGGCCTGTTCTGTGCTGTACTGTTCTATGTTGTTATTACTGGAGCGTAATTGGAAAAGTCTTTCGATGCAGGTTCAGTCACCTCCCAGCACACAATCTGCGCCAAAAAAAAACACCTCCGTGTTGTGAGACTAAATCTTAAAAACTGTTGCTGTGAACTCCGTTTCCAAGCTTCACATACCTTCTCTATCTCCCTCGTATCAGCTGTCCTTCTCTCCTCCCTTGGACCCCTTTAACCTGTTCATCCATTCACTGACTAGGTAGTACGGGGGTAGGGTGAGGTGGCACAGTGGTTGGCACTGCTGTCTCACAGCGCCAGGGATCTGGGTTTGATTCCCAGCTTGGGTCACTGTCTGTGCAGAGTCTGCGCGTTCTCCCCGTGTCTGCGTGGGTTTCCTCCGGGTGCTCCAGTTTCCTCCCACAGTCCAAACATTAGGTGGGTTAGGTGGATTGGCCATGCCAAATTGCCCCTTAGTGTCAGGGGGACTAGTAAGGTAAATATATGGGGTTATGGGGATGGGACCTGGGTAGGATTGTCGTCGGTGCAGACTCAATGGGCTGAATGGCCTCCTTCTTCAGTGTAGGGTTCTATAGTAGGATAGTTAGGGTGGGATGGAGTGGGATTAGGTAGCGAGTGATGGGATGGAGTGGTATGGCGGGGGGGGGGGGGAGGATGCAGTGAGGTGTGATGCATTGGGGTGGGAAGTGGTGAGATATTTGGAAAGGGAAAGGTTGAATGCCTTTGCGATCTATATTCTCCCTCTCCCCAGTCATCATCTTCTCCCTCTCGAATCTGTGTTTTTTCTCTCTCTCCCACACTCTCTCGTTTGCTCTCTCTCTCTCACCAGAGGCTGCAGGGGAGGCGATGGCCTAGTGGTATTATTGCTGGTCTATTAATGCAGAAACTCAGCTAATGTTCTGGGGACCCGGGTTCGAATCCCGCCACGACAGATGGTGGAATTTGAATTCAATAAAAAATATCTGGAATTAAGAATCTACTGATGACCATGAAACCATTGTCGATTGTCGGAAAAACCCATCTGGTTCACTAATGTCCTTTAGGGAAGGAAATCTGCCATCCTTACCTGGTCTGGCCTACATGTGACTCCAGAGTCACAGCAATGTGGTTGACTCTCAACTGCCCTCTGAAAAGGGGTGACTATGAATGGGCAGTAAATGCTGGCCAGCCAGCGACGCCCATGTCCCACGACTGAATATGGAAAAAATCTTTCTCTCTCTCAATTTGTTTGATGTGTAAGGGCAGCAGTTGTGTTCAGGGTGTGCTCAGTGACAGCCTTTATTGAACTGGGTTCATGATATCCGCCTCCAGAGGCAGCCTCGTGGCATAGTTACGTGACGACAGGAAACTCGAGGTCTCAATCAGACAGGAAACATTTCAAAACCCAAACATCTCCCTTCTAATCATAAATCAAGCTGCAAACACCCCCTTTATATCTCAAACAACACCCCCCTTTTCCCAGAGTAGAAAAGACACATTGGGAGGCACGGTCTTGTCTACCTGAGTTACCCAAGGTTCCAATTATACACCCACACTTCTCATACATTAACAATGTACCAGTCAGTGAAGTGGAAAGGCAATCCTCTACTTCCTAACTAACCGGCTTCCCACTGTCATGTGACAACGCCATGAGGCTGCCTCTGGAGGCAGACATCTTAAGATTAGTTCAATAAAGCCTCTCACAGAAACAAACTCTGAACACGGCTGTTGTTCTTGGTGTGCACTCTTTCTCTCTCTCTCTCTCTCCAGATTGCGATTGTTCTCTCTCCCTTTCTGCTGCACTCTCTTTCTCCCCATCCCGCATTCTCTCTCTCTCTCCCTCCATGCCTGCACTGGAGGCTCTGTTTATGCTGACAAAACCTGTAATCACAGCGGTCATCGTGAAGAAAAGTTACTCAAACCTTGTTGTAACTGCGTCCCGCTGACTCCTTGTCACTAGGCCTCAGGGCCTGCAGTTGGGCGTCAAGAATATCCAGCAACTGTTCCATCAGCTTGACGGAGGAGCTAACATCACCGGCATAGATGGGGCCTCTGGTGTGACGGGACAGCTCATTCGCAATATTAGCTGCATTCTCTCCACTCTTAATCTGCGGGGACAAGGAAGATCCACGTCAGAAAAAATCAGCCGTTGTTCCTTGCTGCGTCCTATTTATGAAATGGTGGATGTGAATCACAGACCGAGTAACTCACCAACCTGCGGCCTCGGGGACCCGTCTGGGTTCTGAGTGCGGCCCACAGGATATTGCCTGGAATTTTACCGTCCTGTCCGCCACGGGAATCGGAGAGGGCGAAGGGACAGAAAGACAATGGGAAGGTTCCACTGACCTCAGGCAGGAGTTTACGGTTTCGGGACAAGCGCGACTGCAAAAATCCCACCCATTTTGTTGGCCGTTTCCCACGCCACGTTCCGCTGATTTCCATCCGTGTAGTTTTTTTTTCCAGTCTGACTGAAGTGATTCACATGTGAAGCAAAGGCAAGTGAGGTGAGGTGGGTGCTGATTGCTCACATTGACTGTGAGAGCCATGCTCTGTGTCCAAAGTGTCAATAATTCTTTTGTTTTTACCATTTGGAGTTGATAAGAGTTCCATTAATATATGAACGATTAAGCATTTTCTATAACTTGTCATGAAATATTCGGCATGCATTAGATGTATTGAATCTTACTCATGAGGTCATGGTTAGTGAACAAGCCCGATTTCAATCTTGCGACCCACTCTCTGCTCACTCACTGGCCTCGGTTAACTATCACTTCTGCCCACTCCCAGGGCCCACAGAGTGCTGTCAACTCTCCGGCTCACTCACTAACCCAGGGGATCTCAAACCTGGAAATGGGGAGGTGATGGCCGATTGGGATTATCGCTAGACTACTAATCCAGAAACTCAGCTCATGTTCTGGGGACCTGGGTTTGGCACAGTGGTTGGCACTGCTGCCTCACAGCGCCAGGGATCCGGGTTCGATTCCCGGCTTGGGTCACTGTCTGTGTGGAGTTTCTCCCCGTATCTGCGTGGGTTTCCTCCAGTTTCCTCCCACACTCCGAAGATGTGCGGGTTAGGTGGATTGGCCGTGCTAAATTGACCCTAGTGTCAAGGGGATTAGCAGGGTAAATGCATGGGGTTATGGGAATCGGGCCTGGAGGGAATTATGGTCGGTGCAGACTCGATGGGCCGAATGACCTCCTTCTGCACTGTAGGGATTCTATGAATACAGCCATGGCAGCCGGTGGAATTTGAATTCAATAAAAAAAATCTGGAATTAAGAATCTACTGATGACCATGAAACCATTGTCGGAAAAACCCATCTGGTTCACTAATGTCCTTTAGGGAAGGAAATCTGCCGTCCTTACCTGGTCTGGCCTACATGTGACTCCAGAGCCACAGCAATGTGGTTGACTCTGAACTTTCCTCTGAAATGGCCGAATGAGCCACTCAGTTCAAGGGCAACTAGGGATGGGCAATATTCGCTGGCCCAGCCAGCGACGCCCATGCGACCATGGATTAATAAGGTGAAAGGGTGAATCGTGATGGCAGCTGAATGGGAAATTTGATATCCGTGAGGCTTTTTTTGGTTCGAGGAGTGCCCAGCTGCTTATTTACACTGACAAAATAATTGTCTCTCTGGGGCACAACGTGGCAAAGGCTGAATGGCAGCGGGGCCTGGTATCTCAAGCTGCTGAAAGCTCCTGGCTTCTTCCTGATGATGGAAGCGAGCAGTGGGCTGGTACCCCCTTGACCCGGCCTAGACTGGCGTAGCAAAGCCTGTAATCTACCGACCAAGAAGGGGGCACCGGTGGGTAGATGCTGCCCACAATCCTGAACTCAGAAAGATGAATCACACTAAGCTTCTCAGAACATAAATTAAGAACAGAAGAACTAGGAGCAGGAGTCGGCCATCTGGCCCCTCGAGCCTGCTCTGCCATTCAATAAGATCATGGCTGATCTTTTCGTGGACTCAGCTCCACTTACCCGCCCGCTCACCATAACCCTTAATTCCTTTACTCTTCACAAATGTATCTATCCTTGCCTTAAAAACATTCAATGAGATAGCCTCAACTGCTTCACTGGGCAGGGAATTCCACAGATTCACAACCCTTTGTGTGAAGAAGTTCCTCCTCAACTCAGTCCTAAATCTCCTCCCCCTTATTTTGAGGCTATGCCCCCTAGTTCTAGTTTCACCCGCCAGTGGAAACAACTTCCCTGCTTCTATCTTATTTATTCTCTTCATAATCTTCTATAAGATCTCCCCTCATTCTTCTGAATTCCAATGTGTATAGCCCCAGTCTACTCAGTCTCTCCTCATAAGCCAACCCTCTCAACTCCGGAATCAACCTAGTGAACCTCCTCTGCACCCCCTCCAGTGCCAGTATATCCTTTCTCAAGTAAAGAGACCAAAACTGTACACAGTACTCCAGGTGTGGCCTCACCAGCACCTTATACAGCTGCAACATATCCTCGCTGTTTTTAAACTCCATCCCTCTGGCAATGAAGGACAAAATTCTATTTGCCTTCTTAATTACCTGCTGCACCTGCAAAGCAACTCCTTGTGATTCTTGCACAAGGACACCCAGGTCCCTCCGCACAGCAGCATGCTGCAATTTTTTACCCTTTAAATAATAGTCCATTTTGCTGTTATTCTTACCAAAATGGATGACCTCACATTTACCAACATTGTACTCCATCTGCCAGACGCTCACCCACTCACTTAGACTATCTATATCCCTTTGCAGACTTTCAGCGTCCTCTGCACACTTTGCTCTGCCACTCGTCTTAGTGTCGTCTGTGAATTTTGACACACTACACTTGGCCCCTAACTCCAAATCATATATATAAATCATAAACAATTGCAGTCCCAACACTGATCCCTGAGGCACACCACTAGTCACTGATCGCCAACCAGATAAACACCCATTTACCCCCACTCTTTGCTTTCTGTTAGTTAACCAATCCTCTATCCATGCTAATACATTACCCGTAACACTGTGCACCTTTATCTTATGTAGCAGTCTTTGGTGCGGCACCTTGTCAAATGCCTTCTGGAAATCCAGATACACCACATCCACAGGTTTCCCATTGTCCACTGCACATGTAATGTTCTCAAAGAATTCCACCAAATTAGTCAAACATGACCTTCCCTTCATGAACCCATGCTGCATCTTCCCAATGGGACAATTTATACCCAGATGTCTTGCTATTTCTTCCTTGATGATAGATTCAAGTATTTTCCCTACTACAGAAGTTAAGCTAACCGGCTTATCGTTACCCGCCTTTTGTCTACCTCCTTTTTTAAACAGTGGCGTCACATTTGCTGTTTTCCAATCTGCGGGAACCACCCCAGAATACAGCAAATTTTGGTAAATTACCACTAGTGAATTTGCTATTTCCTCCGCCATCGCTTTTAGTACCCTGGGATGCATTCCATCAGGACCAGGAGACTTGTCTACCTTTAGCCCCATTAACTTGCCCAACACAACCTCTTTCGTGATAATGATAGTTTCTCGGTTCTCACCTGCCATAGCCTTCCTGTCATCAATTTTTGGCATGTTATTTGTGTTTTCCACTGTGAAGACCGACACAAAATACCTGTTCAATGCCTCAGCCATTTTCTCATTTCCAGTTATTACATCCCCCTTCTCATCCTCTAAAGGGCCAATGTTTACTTTAGCCACTCTTTCTCATTTTATATATTTGTAGAAACCTTTGCTATCTGTTTTTATATTCTGAGCGAGTTTACTCTCATAATCCATCTTACTTTTCTTTATAGTTTTTTTCGTGGCTTTCTGTTGACCTTTAAAGATTTCCCAATCCTCTCGGTTCCCACTAATCTTTGCCACTTTGTATACATTTTCTTTCAATTTGATCCCTCCTTTATTTCCTTAGATATCCATGGCTGATTATCCCCTTTCCAACAGTCCTTCCTTATCACTGGTTATACTTTTGCTGAGCACTGTGAAAGATCGCTTTGAAAGTCCTCCACTGTTCCTCAATTGTCCCACCATCAAGTTTTTACTCCCAGTCTACCTTAGCCAACTCGTCCCTCATCCCATTCTAGTCTCCTTTGTTTAAGCACAAGACACTGGTATTGGATTTTACCTTCTCACGCTCCATCTGTATTTTAAATTCAACCATTACTGTGATCGCTTCTTCCGAGAGGATCCCTAACTGTGAGATCATTAATTATTCCTGTCTCATTACACAGGACCAGATCTAGGATAGCTTGCTCCCTCGTAGGTTCCATTACACACTGTTCAAGGAAGCTATCGCGGATACATTCTATGAACTCCTCCTCAAGGCTACCTTGACCGACCTGGTTTGACCAATTGATATGTAGATTAAAATCCCCCATGATAATTGCTGTACCAGTTTTACACGCATCAGTTATTTCTTTGTTTATCTCTCGCCCCATCATGATGCTATTATTTGGTGGCCTATAGACTACGCCTATCAGTGACTGTTTCTCCTTACTATTTCTAATTTCCACCCAAATAGATTCAACCTTTTTTTTCCACAGAACCTATATCATCTCTCACTACTGCCCTGATGTCATCCTTAAATATCAGAGCTACACCACCTCCCTTACCCTCCTGTCTGTCCCTCCAAACAGTCTGATACCCCTGGGTATTTAACTCCCAGCCGTGACCATCCTGCAACCATGTCTCTGTAATGGCCACCAAATCATACTCGTTCGCAATGATTTGTACCGTCAAATCATTGGCCTTGTTTCGAATGCTACGAGCATTCAGATAAAGTGCCCTTATGCTAGTTTTTGTACCTTCTTTTTGCATTCTAATTTGAATTCTTATCTACGAAGGGGGCAAAGCATTGAATGTTACAACACACAAGATGGCCATTCGGTCCATTATGCCAGAAAATGCTATCCCGCCTCCCTCCCATTTGTCCCTCAGGAGCCCTGCCTCTTTCCCCTTTCCAAATACTTACCTAATTTCTTTCCCAAATGTGCTTCCGCCGTCTTTTCAGACAGCACATTCCAAATCACAACAGGTATTAATCGCTAGACTATTAATCCAGAAACTCAGCGAATGTTCTGGGGACCCGGGTTCGAATCTCGCCACGGCAGGTGGTGGAATTTGAATTCAAGACAAAAAAAATCTGGAATTAAGAATCTACTGATGACCATGAAACCATTGTCGGATAAACCCATCTGGGTCACTAATGTCCTTTAGGGAAGGAAATCTGCTGTCCTTACCCGGTCTGGCCTACATGTGACTCCAGAGCCACAGCAATGTGGTTGACTCTCAACTGCCCTCGGGTAACTAAGGATGGGCAATAACTGCTGGCCCAGCCAGCGACACCCTTACACCAAAATTTAAAAAAAATTGGCCACCTTAAAATAAATCTCCCCTCTCCCCCGCCGGTGATTCTTTTGGCATTTTTGTCTTAAATCTCGGCCCTGTGATTACTGACCGTTCCCACTGGTAGAATTTCGGCTGGTGTCGGGATTTTCCGATCCTGCTTTGGCATTTTGCGTGGCTTGCCCATCCCGTCGCCATGGGAACTGGGTTGCAGTCGGCGGGGGTGGGGGGGCGGGGGGGGGGGTGGTCTCGCCATCAGCGGGACCGCAAAATTCCTGGGTTGGGATGGAAAATCCAGCCCCTCTTTTCCACTCGCCACCTCGGCTGCCAGACCCGCTGGGTACATTTCCAGCCCTTTCCACTGTTTAGAGGTTTCTAGCTCGGATCCTGCCGGGCCTTCTCGTTGCCTTTTGGGGAATAATAATACTTTGAGCTCGGACAGATCAGAACTTGTTATCTTTAACTCGCTGCCTTAGATATGAGAAGGACCGGTTTGAAGTGGTTCCTTTGCACATCTGTTGATCTCAAGTGCAGCCGTGAAACGTGTCTCCCGCCCCCCACCCCCCCGGAACACTTACATACAACAAACTAGTTCCTTCAAGTTCAATTGCTAGCTCCCCACAAATATTCAACTGGTAAGTTCAACAAACAATACCAGAGCCCCAAGTCTCTCTTTGCCACGGTTACCTTTTGTGCCACCTGGTTTACCCAGGGCGAGGTACAGTTGCTGAGATCTGGCCCTCTTGGGCTCCAGAGGCCGAGGGAAACCAGGCAGAGGTAGGAGGCGATACCTGGAGCACAGAGAGAGATGGTTATAACAGGTAGATGGGTCGTTTCCACACTTGTACTCCTGCCTCAAGTGGCTAATTAGTGGCGCCATAGACTTCGCTCTCCAAAGAGTTAACACACAATCATGATATTACTGTCGCAATTACCAATGCATGCTTGGCCACTGCATTAGGGTGGCACGGTGGCACAGTGGTCAGCACTGCTGCCTCACAGCGCCAGGGACCCGGGTTCGATTCCCGGTTTGGGTCACTGTCTGTGCGGAGTATGCACATTCTCCCCGTGTCTGTGTGGGTTTCCTCCGGGTGCTCCGGTTTCCTCCCACAGTCCGAAAGACGTGCTGGTTAGGGTGCATTGGCCGTGCTAAATTCTCCTTCTGGTACCAGAACAGGCGCCAGAGTGTGGCGACGAGGGGAATTTCACAGTAACTTCATTGCAGTGTTAATGTAAGCCTACATGTGACTAATAATTAAACTTTAACTTTAACTTCACAATGTTCCAGCTGTTTCCAGTCTTTCCCTCAACCTGCTGCCCTGGTTGCTTTAGGCAGTTGGAGTGTTGTGGGTTAGGAAGGGGCCGACGGGGGAGCCTTGGAAAGTTGCTACAGTGCATTCTGCTGATCGATCGCAGACAGTGCAGGAAGTGGGGAATCGATACGGGACAGTGCAGGAAGTGGGGAATCGATAGCGGACAGTGCAGGAAGTGGGGAATCGATACGGGACAGTGCAGGAAGTGGGAAATCGATAGCAGACAGTGCAGGAAGTGAGGAATCGATACGGGACAGTGCAGGAAGTGGGGAATCGATACGGGACAGTGCAGGAAGTGGGGAATCGATACGGGACAGTGCAGGAAGTGGGGAATCGATACGGGACAGTGCAGGAAGTGGGGAATCGATAGCAGACAGTGCAGGAAGTGGGGAATCGATACGGGACAGTGCAGGAAGTCGGGAATCGATACGGGACAGTGCAGGAAGTGGGGAATCGATACGGGACAGTGCAGGAAGTGGGGAATCGATAGCAGACAGTGCAGGAAGTGGGGAATCGATACGGGACAGTGCAGGAAGTGGGGAATCGATACGGGACAGTGCAGGAACTGGGGAATCGATAGCAGACAGTGCAGGAAGTGGGGAATCGATACGGGACAGTGCAGGAAGTGGGGAATCGAGTGCAGACAGTGCAGGAAGTGGGGAATCGATACGGGACAGTGCAGGAAGTGGGAAATCGAGAGCAGGAAGTGGGGAATCGATAGTAGACAGTGCAGGAAGTGGGGAATCATTACGGGACAGTGCAGGAAGTGGGGAATCGAGTGCAGACAGTGCAGGAAGTGGGGAATCGATACGGGACAGTGCAGGAAGTGGGGAATCGAGAGCAGACAGTGTAGGAAGTGGGGAATCGATACGGGACAGTGCAGGAAGTGGGGAATCGATACGGGACAGTGCAGGAAGTGGGGAATCGAGAGCACCCAGTGCAGGAAGTGGGGAATCGAGTGCAGACAGTGCAGGAAGTGGGAAATCGATAGCAGACAGTGCAGGAAGTGGGAAATCGATAGCAGACAGTGCAGGAAGTGGGGAATCGAGTGCAGACAGTGCAGGAAGTGGGGAATCGATACGGGACAGTGCAGGAAGTGGGGAATCGATACGGGACAGTGCAGGAAGTGGGGAATCGATACGGGACAGTGCAGGAAGTGGGAAATCGATAGCAGACAGTGCAGGAAGTGGGAAATCGATGAGGGACAGTGCAGGAAGTGGGGAATCGATAGCAGACAGTGCAGGAAGTGGGAAATCGATACGGGACAGTGCAGGAAGTGGGGAATCGATAGCAGACAGTGCAGGAAGTGGGGAATCGATACGGGACAGTACAGGAAGTGGGGAATCGATAGCAGACAGTGCAGGAAGTGGGTAATCGATACGGGACAGTACTGGAAGTGGGGAATCGAGAGCACCCAGTGCAGGAAGTGGGGAATCGAGAACAGACAGTGCAGGAAGTGGGGAATCGATACGGGACAGTACAGGAAGTGGGGAATCGATACGGGACAGTGCAGGAAGTGGGGAATCGAGAACAGACAGTGCAGGAAGTGGGGAATCGAGTGCAGACAGTGCAGGAAGTGGGGAATCGATATTGGACAGTGCAGGAAGTGGGGAATCGATACGGGACAGTGCGGGAAGTGGGGAATCGATAGCAGACAGTGCAGGAAGTGGGGAATCGATACGGGACAGTGCAGGAAGTGGGGAATCGAGTGCAGACAGTGCAGGAAGTGGGGAATCGATATTGGACAGTGCAGGAAGTGGGGAATCGATACGGGACAGTGCAGGAAGTGGGGAATCGAGTGCAGGAAGTGGGGAATCGATATCAGACAGTGCAGGAAGTGGGGAATCGAGTGCAGGAAGTGGGGAATCGATAGCAGACAGTGCAGGAAGTGGGGAATCGATAGCAGACAGTGCAGGAAGTGGGGAATCGATACGGGACAGTGCAGGAAGTGGGGAATTGAGTGCAGACAGTGCAGGAAGTGGGGAATCGATAGCAGACAGTGCAGGAAGTGAGGAATCGATACGGGACAGTGCAGGAAGTGGGGAATCGATACGGGACAGTGCAGGAAGTGGGGAATCGATAGCGGACAGTGCAGGAAGTGGGGAATCGATACGGGACAGTGCAGGAAGTGGGAAATCGATAGCAGACAGTGCAGGAAGTGAGGAATCGATACGGGACAGTGCAGGAAGTGGGGAATCGATACGGGACAGTGCAGGAAGTGGGGAATCGATACGGGACAGTGCAGGAAGTGGGGAATCGATACGGGACAGTGCAGGAAGTGGGGAATCGATAGCAGACAGTGCAGGAAGTGGGGAATCGATACGGGACAGTGCAGGAAGTCGGGAATCGATACGGGACAGTGCAGGAAGTGGGGAATCGATACGGGACAGTGCAGGAAGTGGGGAATCGATAGCAGACAGTGCAGGAAGTGGGGAATCGATACGGGACAGTGCAGGAAGTGGGGAATCGATACGGGACAGTGCAGGAACTGGGGAATCGATAGCAGACAGTGCAGGAAGTGGGGAATCGATACGGGACAGTGCAGGAAGTGGGGAATCGAGTGCAGACAGTGCAGGAAGTGGGGAATCGATACGGGACAGTGCAGGAAGTGGGAAATCGAGAGCAGGAAGTGGGGAATCGATAGTAGACAGTGCAGGAAGTGGGGAATCATTACGGGACAGTGCAGGAAGTGGGGAATCGAGTGCAGACAGTGCAGGAAGTGGGGAATCGATACGGGACAGTGCAGGAAGTGGGGAATCGAGAGCAGACAGTGTAGGAAGTGGGGAATCGATACGGGACAGTGCAGGAAGTGGGGAATCGATACGGGACAGTGCAGGAAGTGGGGAATCGAGAGCACCCAGTGCAGGAAGTGGGGAATCGAGTGCAGACAGTGCAGGAAGTGGGAAATCGATAGCAGACAGTGCAGGAAGTGGGAAATCGATAGCAGACAGTGCAGGAAGTGGGGAATCGAGTGCAGACAGTGCAGGAAGTGGGGAATCGATACGGGACAGTGCAGGAAGTGGGGAATCGATACGGGACAGTGCAGGAAGTGGGGAATCGATACGGGACAGTGCAGGAAGTGGGAAATCGATAGCAGACAGTGCAGGAAGTGGGAAATCGATGCGGGACAGTGCAGGAAGTGGGGAATCGATAGCAGACAGTGCAGGAAGTGGGAAATCGATACGGGACAGTGCAGGAAGTGGGGAATCGATAGCAGACAGTGCAGGAAGTGGGGAATCGATACGGGACAGTACAGGAAGTGGGGAATCGATAGCAGACAGTGCAGGAAGTGGGTAATCGATACGGGACAGTACTGGAAGTGGGGAATCGAGAGCACCCAGTGCAGGAAGTGGGGAATCGAGAACAGACAGTGCAGGAAGTGGGGAATCGATACGGGACAGTACAGGAAGTGGGGAATCGATACGGGACAGTGCAGGAAGTGGGGAATCGAGAACAGACAGTGCAGGAAGTGGGGAATCGATACGGGACAGTGCGGGAAGTGGGGAATCGATAGCAGACAGTGCAGGAAGTGGGGAATCGATACGGGACAGTGCAGGAAGTGGGGAATCGAGTGCAGACAGTGCAGGAAGTGGGGAATCGATAGCAGACAGTGCAGGAAGTGGGGAATCGATACGGGACAGTGCAGGAAGTGGGGAATCGAGTGCAGGAAGTGGGGAATCGATATCAGACAGTGCAGGAAGTGGGGAATCGAGTGCAGGAAGTGGGGAATCGATAGCAGACAGTGCAGGAAGTGGGGAATCGATAGCAGACAGTGCAGGAAGTGGGGAATCGATACGGGACAGTGCAGGAAGTGGGGAATTGAGTGCATACAGTGCAGGAAGTGGGGAATCGATAGCAGACAGTGCAGGAGGTGGGGAATCGATACGGGACAGTGCAGGAAGTGGGGAATCGATAGCGGACAGTGCAGGAAGTGGGGAATCGATACGGGACAGTGCAGGAAGTGGGAAATCGATAGCAGACAGTGCAGGAAGTGAGGAATCGATACGGGACAGTGCAGGAAGTGGGGAATCGATACGGGACAGTGCAGGAAGTGGGGAATCGATACGGGACAGTGCAGGAAGTGGGGAATCGATACGGGACAGTGCAGGAAGTGGGGAATCGATAGCAGACAGTGCAGGAAGTGGGGAATCGATACGGGACAGTGCAGGAAGTGGGGAATCGATACGGGACAGTGCAGGAAGTGGGGAATCGATACGGGACAGTGCAGGAACTGGGGAATCGATAGCAGACAGTGCAGGAAGTGGGGAATCGATACGGGACAGTGCAGGAAGTGGGGAATCGAGTGCAGACAGTGCAGGAAGTGGGGAATCGATACGGGACAGTGCAGGAAGTGGGAAATCGAGAGCAGGAAGTGGGGAATCGATAGTAGACAGTGCAGGAAGTGGGGAATCATTACGGGACAGTGCAGGAAGTGGGGAATCGAGTGCAGACAGTGCAGGAAGTGGGGAATCGATAGCAGACAGTGCAGGAAGTGGGGAATCGATACGGGACAGTGCAGGAAGTGGGGAATCGAGAGCAGACAGTGTAGGAAGTGGGGAATCGATACGGGACAGTGCAGGAAGTGGGGAATCGATACGGGACAGTGCAGGAAGTGGGGAATCGAGAGCACCCAGTGCAGGAAGTGGGGAATCGAGTGCAGACAGTGCAGGAAGTGGGGAATCGATAGCAGACAGTGCAGGAAGTGGGAAATCGATAGCAGACAGTGCAGGAAGTGGGGAATCGAGTGCAGACAGTGCAGGAAGTGGGAAATCGATACGGGACAGTGCAGGAAGTGGGGAATCGAGTGCAGACAGTGCAGGAAGTGGGGAATCGATACGGGACAGTGCAGGAAGTGGGGAATCGATACGGGACAGTGCAGGAAGTGGGGAATCGATACGGGACAGTGCAGGAAGTGGGAAATCGATAGCAGACAGTGCAGGAAGTGGGAAATCGATGCGGGACAGTGCAGGAAGTGGGGAATCGATAGCAGACAGTGCAGGAAGTGGGAAATCGATACGGGACAGTGCAGGAAGTGGGGAATCGATAGCAGACAGTGCAGGAAGTGGGGAATCGATACGGGACAGTACAGGAAGTGGGGAATCGATAGCAGACAGTGCAGGAAGTGGGTAATCGATACGGGACAGTACAGGAAGTGGGGAATCGAGAGCACCCAGTGCAGGAAGTGGGGAATCGAGAACAGACAGTGCAGGAAGTGGGGAATCGATACGGGACAGTACAGGAAGTGGGGAATCGATACGGGACAGTGCAGGAAGTGGGGAATCGAGAACAGACAGTGCAGGAAGTGGGGAATCGATACGGGACAGTGCGGGAAGTGGGGAATCGATAGCAGACAGTGCAGGAAGTGGGGAATCGATACGGGACAGTGCAGGAAGTGGGGAATCGAGTGCAGACAGTGCAGGAAGTGGGGAATCGATATTGGACAGTGCAGGAAGTGGGGAATCGATACGGGACAGTGCAGGAAGTGGGGAATCGAGTGCAGGAAGTGGGGAATCGATATCAGACAGTGCAGGAAGTGGGGAATCGAGTGCAGGAAGTGGGGAATCGATAGCAGACAGTGCAGGAAGTGGGGAATCGATAGCAGACAGTGCAGGAAGTGGGGAATCGATACGGGACAGTGCAGGAAGTGGGGAATTGAGTGCAGACAGTGCAGGAAGTGGGGAATCGATAGCAGACAGTGCAGGAGGTGGGGAATCGATACGGGACAGTGCAGGAAGTGGGGAATCGATAGCAGACAGTGCAGGAAGTGGGGAATCGATAGCAGACAGTGCAGGAAGTGGGGAATCGATAGCAGACAGTGCAGGAAGTGGGGAATCGATAGCAGACAGTGCAGGAAGTGGGGAATCGATAGCAGACAGTGCAGGAAGTGGGGAATCGATAGCAGACAGTGCAGGAAGTGGGGAATCGATAGCAGACAGTGCAGGAAGTGGGGAATCGATAGCAGACAGTGCAGGAAGTGGGGAATCGATAGCAGACAGTGCAGGGAGTGGGGAATCGATAGCAGACAGTGCAGGGAGTGGGGAATCGATAGCAGACAGTGCAGGAAGTGGGGAATCGATAGCAGACAGTGCAGGAAGTGGGGAATCGAGAGCACCCAGTGCAGGAAGTGGGGAATCGATACGGGACAGTGCAGGAAGTGGGGAATCGATAGCAGACAGTGTAGGAAGTGGGGAATCGATACGGGACAGTGCAGGAAGTGGGGAATCGAGAGCACCCAGTGCAGGAAGTGGGGAATCGATACGGGACAGTGCAGGAAGTGGGGAATCGATACGGGACAGTGCAGGAAGTGGGGAATCGAGAGCACCCAGTGCAGGAAGTGGGGAAACGAGAGCACCCAGTGCAGGAAGTGGGGAATCGAGAGCACCCAGTGCAGGAAGTGGGGAATCGATACGGGACAGTGCAGGAAGTGGGGAATCGATACGGGACAGTGCAGGAAGTGGGGAATCGAGAGCACCCAGTGCAGGAAGTGGGGAAACGAGAGCACCCAGTGCAGGAACATAACTTTTTTGTGCTGACTGTGGGGTGATTTCTCACGAAGATCAGCGCATATCACTCGCCGGAAACAATTCGAAGCAGTTTATTTCTCACTGAAGCTGGCCTCATACCTTTTGTTCCTTTGGGGCAGGGCCGCTCCACCAGGACCCCTTGCTGCGTGGACGGCCATTTAATGCCTCTGGCCTCTGTGGCTTCGCAGTACCTCTGCGGCGATGGCAGTTGGTTGGATAGAGGTGTCCGCCTGGTGCTGGGGACATTGGGAGTGATGGGTCTCTGCTCGGGCACCAGCTGGTTAATTGCGCCCACGGCGATGGTGCTGAGGGGAGCTTTCCTGGTGGTGGTTGTCGTGGTGACCAGGGTTGGCTTTGCCACGGCCATGTTGCTTGTGGAAGCCACCGTGACTTGTGCTGAAAGAGAAATGCTCGTCAGTTTGTATCTGCGGCAAATGATCAGATCAAAGTACAGAAAATAGACACTGAAATTAGAATCATAGTATCCCGACAGTGCAGAAGGAGGCCATTCGGCCCCTTGAGTGTGCATCAACACAATCCTACCCAGGCCCTATGTCCATAACCACATGCATTTACCCTAACTAGTTCTCCTGACATTAATGGGCAATTTAGCATGGCCAATCCATCTAACCTACACATCTTTGGACACTAAGGGGCAATTTAGCATGGCCAATCCACCCAACCTACACATCTTTGGGCTGTGTGAGGAAACCTGAGCACCCGGAGGAAACCCACACAGAGGGGAGAACGCGCAAACTCCACACAAACAGTCACCCGAGACCGGAATTGAACCCGGGTCCCTGGCGTTGTGAGGCAGCAGTGCTAACCAGTGTGCCACCGTGCCGAGCAAGGCACAGAAGACAAGAATGACTTTGTCCTTATATAGCGCCTTTCACAATCTCAGATCGTCCTAACATCCTGTGGCCCGAAATGATAATCTCTTGGAGTGTTGTCACTGCTGTAATACAGGCGACTATTTGAGCACAGCAAGATCCCATAACTACGCCTGATTTGGACCAGAGAATCTGATTTTGTGATGGTTGAGGGTTAAGTATTGGCCTGGACCTTGGGGAGAACTCCCCTGCTCTTTTTCTTGGTCTCCACTCAAGAGGCCAAATAGATTTAATGTCCCATCTGAAAGATGGCGCCTGTGACAGTGCAGCACACCCTCAGCACTGTTTTGGAACATCACCTCAAAATTCCATTAATACCATAAACCCCACAAAAACCCTTACAATCTTATTTTAAATGAATTTGTGGGATGTGGGTATCACTGGCTGGACTAACATTTATTGCCCATTCCTAATTGCCCCATGAGAAGAGTGTGGTGAGTTATCTTCTTGAACCACTGCAGTCCATGTGGTGTAGGAACACCCACAGTGCTGTTAGGGAGGGAGTTCCAGGATTTTAACCCAACGACAGTGAAGGAACGGCCGATATATTTCCAAGTCAGGACGGTGAGTGGCTTGGAGAGGAACTTGCAGGTGGTGGTGTTCCCATGTATCTGCTGCCCTTGTCCTTCTAGATGGGAGCAGTCACAAGTTTGGAAGGTGCTGCCTAAGGAGCCTTCATAGAATCAAAGAAACCCTGCAGTGCAGAAGGAGGCCATTCGGACCATTGAGTCCGCACCGACTACAATCCCACCCAGGCCCAATTCCCCATCACCCCATGCATTTACCCTAACTAGTTCTCCCGACATGAAGGGGCAATTTAGCACGGCCAATCCACCGAGCCCACACATCTTTATGAGCACCTGGAGGAAACCCATGCAGACATGAGGAGAATGTGCAAACTCCACACACACAGTGAACCCAAGCTGGGAATCGAACCCAGGTCCCTGGAGCTGTGAGGCAGCAGTGCTAGCCACTGTGCCGCCCCCAAACCTAAACTGCACATCTTTTGACACTTGTTGAGTTCCTGTAGTGCATCTTGTAGATGGTACACACGGCTGCTACTGTGCATTGATGGCGGAGGGAGTGAATGTTTGTAGATGGGGTACCAATCAAGCGGGGCTGCTTTGTCCGGGATGGTGTCGAGTTTCTTGAGTGTTGTTGGAGCTGCGCCCATCCAGGCAAGTGGGGAGTATTCCATCACACTCCTGACTTGTGCCTTGTAGGTGGTGGGCAGTCTTTGGGGAGTCAGGAGGTGAGTTACTCCCCACAGGGTTCCTAGCCTCTGACCTGCTCTTGTAGCCACTGTTCAGTTTCTGGTCGAAAGTAACTCCCAGGATGTTGATAGCGGGGAATTTAGAAATGCTCATGCCATTGAAGGTCAAAGGTCAAAGATCCCTACTCTTAGTACCATCAAACTTTCTCACAGAGACTCCCCAGTGAACTTGCACGGATGACATGTTTAAGTCCAAGTTTATTCATCAGTGTCACAACACTGCAATGAAGCAACTGTGAAAATCCCCGAGTCGCCACACTCCTGTTCAGGTACACAGGGAGAATTTAGCACGGTCAACGCACCCTAACCAGCACGTCTTTCGGACTGTGGGAGGAAACCGGAGCACCCGGAGGAAACCCACGCAGACACGGGGAGAACGTGCAGACTCCACACAGACAGTGACCCAAGCCGGGAATTGAACCCGGGTCCCTGGTGCTGTGAGGCAGCAGTGCTAACTACCGTGCCACCCACTCTCCCAATGCTACAGAATCCAACCAATGAATGTTTTAGATTCCAGAATCCCATTCGGAAAGGCAGTCAGTGCCGGGATGTAAAACATGGGCGAAAGCATCAGACTAACAGTCACCAACCGTGTAAGTAGAATTGCCCTTGGGATGTGTGGTGCTTTTAAATGCAATATTCCCCACAAAAAGCAGCATAAAGGATCGAGGAATCTCAAAGGCAAGTTGTTCACGCCACAATTCGAGTTACCACCACCTTTTGCACGTGTTTGAAAATCATAGAATCCCTACAGTGCAGAAGGAGGCCATTCGGCCCATCAAGTCTGCACCGACCACAATCTCACCCAGGCCCTATCCCCATTACCCCATGCACTGACCCTGGCGAGTCCCTCTGACACTAAGGGGCAGTTTAGCACGGCCAATCCACCTAACCCGCTCATCTTTGGACTGTGGGAGGAAACCGGAGCATTGTGCTAATTCCCCCGACACTAACGGGCAACTTAGCATAGCAGGGCAATCATCATATTTGGAGCGAGCATCCACTCTCCATTCTTTGTAACCTCCCCTGCCTGACCCCCACCCCCGCCCCCTCCCACCTGCCTCCCCCTTCCACCAAACTAACCACATCTCTGGATTGAACTAACCAGGATTTGTGATTTCTTGAAGGAGGTTTTTAGAATTAAGCTGGTCTGTTTGACAGTGGGGATTGTAATAGGCACCTTATGAAAGGTTTGGAATATAATTTCTTTATATTTGTGAAGGGGTTCGCCAATACACTCCAACATTCTTTTCAGCTACTTTGCATCTGAGTTACTAACAGCTCATGGACAGAGGACCCTGATTAAACATGCTCTTTTTCCCCGATAAACTGGAAGGGGAATTTCAACTGGATTAATCAAACACAGTATCACGTTAACTCCCTTAAGAACATGAGGATTAGGAGCACGGTGGCACAGTGGGTTAGCGCTGCTGCCTCACAGTGTCAGGGACCCGGGTTCGATTCCCGGCTTGGGTCACTGCCTGTGCAGAGTGTGCACATTCTCCCCGTGTCTGCGTGGGTTTCCTCCGGGTGCTCCGGTTTCCTCCCACAGTCTGAAAGATGTGCGGGTTAGGTGGACTGGCCATGCTAAATTCTCCCTTAGTCTCAGGGTAAATTAGCAGGGTAAATATGTGGGGTTCTGGGAAGGGGGAATGGGTGGGATCGTTGTCGGTGCAGACTTGTTTGCACATTCTCAGGAGTTTGCACGTTCTCTCGGTGTCTGCGTGGGTTTCCTCCGGGTGCCCCGGTTTCCTCCCACAGTCTGAGAGACGTGCTGGTTAGGGTGCATTGACTGTGCTAAATTCTCCCTCAGTGTACCCCGAACAGGTACCGGAGTGTGGTGACTTGGGGATTTTCACACAAACTTCATTGCAGTGTTAATGTAAGCCTACTTGTGACAATAATAGATAAACTTTACTTTGATGGGCCAAATGGCCTCCTTCTGCACTGATGGGGTTCTATGAGCAGGAGTAGGCCATTCAGCCCCTCGAAACTGGTCCGCAATTCAATGAGATCAGAGCTGATTGACATCAACCCTATTCGGAGGCTAAGGAAATTTAGCATGTCCGCTGTGACTCTCACCAACTTTTACAGATGCACCATAGAAAGCATTCTTTCTGGTTGTATCGCAGCTTGGTATGGCTCCTGCTCTGCCCAAGACCGCAAGAAACTACAAAAGGTCGTGAATGTAGCCCAATCCATCAGGCAAACCAGCCTCCCATCCATTGACTCTGTCTACACTTCCCTCTGCCTCGGCAAAGCAGCCAGCATAATTAAGGACCCCACACACCCCGGACATTCTCTCTTCCACCACCTTCCGTCGAGAAAAAGATACAAAAGTCTGAGGTCACGCACCAACCGACTCAAGAACAGCTTCTTCCCTGCTGCTGTCAGACTTTTGAATGGACCTACCTCGCATTAAGTTGATCTTTCTCTACACCCTAGCTATGACTGTAACACTACATTCCGCACTCTCTCCTTTCTTTCTCTATGAACGGTATGCTTTGTCTGTACAGCGCACAAGAAACAATACTTTTCACTGTTTGCTAATACATGTGACAAGAATAAATCAAATCAAAATCAAAATTTCCCTGCCTTATCCCTCGGAGTTCTGAATGTGGGGAAGTCTATCCCTCTAACATTCTCAACAAAGGCTTTTTCCACTGAGGCTAGGGGAGAAAAAAACCAGAGGGCATGGGTTAAGAGTGAAAGGAGAAAAGTTTAAAGGGAATATTAGGGGGGGCTTCTTCACGCAGAGAGTGGTGGGAGTGTGGAATGAGCTGCCGGATAAAGTGGTAAATGCGGGGTCACTTTTAACATTTAAGAAAAACTTGGACGGGTTCATGGATGAGAGGGGTGTGGAGGGATATGGTCCAAGTGCAGGTCAGTGGGACTAGGCAAAAAATGGTTCGGCACAGACAAGAAGGGCCAAAGGGCCTGTTTCTGAGCTGTAATTTTCTATGGTTCCGAAGGAGCCCCCATAGCCCTGGGGGGCAGAGAATTCCAAAGATTCAGTGGCGGAGAAACACCCCCCTCCTCTCAGCCCGAACTGGCCCACCCCTTATTCTGAGTCCTTAACTCCTGATTCCAGACCCCTCAGCCAGGGCGAATATCCTTCCTGTATCTATCCCCGTCGAGCCCTGGAAGACTTTTGTACGTTTGAATGAGATCACCTCTCATTCATCTAACCTCCAGAGATCAAATGCCCAGTCTGTTCAATCTTTCCTCACAGGACATTTCTTCCATCCCAGGAATGAGCTGAGTGAACTTTTGTTGCACTCCCGTGATGGCAAGTCTTAAACATATCAAGGGATATTTTTAAAAGCGAACGGATTATGTTTGACAGCAGTGCCCAGATGTGCTGTTCATGTCAAGTCTTATATTCAGTGATAGGGGAACTGAGCTGTAGTCAAAAGAACCACCTTGAAAACAAACACAACTTTGAACTCAATTTGAATCTTCACCGGTTGATGCAGGTTTGGCCCCAGTAGCTGGAATCTTACCGCCACGCCCGTCCCGGAACCCGCTGGCCTCGGGCGGGATTTTACCAGCCTTGCCCGAGCGTGGTTGTAAGATACCGGCCTATATGTCCGACTGTCCCTACACTCCAGAAACTATGGGATAAAGGCAAAATAGTTTAAAGTTTATTTACTAGTCAGCACAACATCGTGGGCCGAAGGGCCTGTACTGTTCTGTACTGTTCTATGTTCTAGTCACAAGTAAGGCTTACATTAACACTGCAATGAAGTTACTGTGAAATTCCCCCAGTCGCCACACTCCGGCGCCTGTTCGGGTAACACTGAGGGAGAATTTAGCACGGCCAATGCACCCTAACCAGCACGTCTTTCGGACTGTGGGTGGAAACCGGGGCACCCGGAGGAAACCCACACAGACACGGGGAGAACGGGCAGACTCCGCACAGACAGTGACCCAAGCCGGGAGTCGAACCCAGGTCCCTGGCGCGGTGAGGCAGCAGCGCTAACCACTGTGCCGCCCTGCGGATGCTGGAATCTGAAACAAAATTGGGAAATGCTGGAAAATCTCAGCAGGTCTGACAGCATCTGTGGAGAGAGAATAGAGCCAACGTTTTGAGTCTGGATGACTCTTCCTGAGACGAAGGGTCATCCAGACTTGAAACATTGGCTTTATTCTCTCTCCACAAATACTGTCAGGCCTGCTGAGATTTCCCAGCGTTTTCTGCTTTCTTACAGAAACTAAGGGGACTGTTGATTCCATCCTTCCTTTGGCCTTTTACTTACAGTGTAGTTCAAACTGTCCAGAACCTTCTTAATTATCGAGAGGCTAAAAGAGATGGGACTCTAGACTTTGGCACTGTATTGCCTAAGCACTGATTTGATCGATGATGATGGAGTAGATTGTGTTCCTGTTGATAGCTGGTCCCAATTCAATCGGTTGGGAAAGGACCAGAGTTTAAAGGTCAGAACTAGGTTAGGTGTCAGGACGGCATGGTGGCACAGCGGTTGGCACTGTTGCCTCACAGCACCAGGGACCTGGGTTTGATTCCCGCTTGGGTTACTGTTTGTGTGGAATCTGCATGTTCTCCCCGTGTCTGCATGGGTTTCCTCCGGGTGCTCCGGTTTCCTCCCACAGTCCGAAAGGCGTGCTGGTTAGGTGCATTGGCCATGCTAAATTCTCCCTCAGTGTTACCCGAACAGGCGTCGGAGTGTGGCGACTAGGGGATTTTCACAGTGACTGCATTGTAGTGTTAATGTAAGCCTACTTGTGACACTAAAAAATAAACTTTAAAAGGAGGTGAATCCTTGCCAGAGATTAGTTTTGCAATCTCTGTGGAGACCGATAACTTTTAAAAAGAAATCGAAACTTCCAGCTAACAGCTGCAAGTACAATATGTCAACATTCCATGTTTTAATTCCAAATCTCTTCCTGCACCCAATGACACACAAGGCAGATTTTAGTTTGTTTCCATAGCTAGTAATTCCCAGAGCAGGTCGCGAGTCTATCAGTAACCCCCACAGCTTGCCTCCTGGGCTTGTAGAATCTCACTAGCTGTTCTGTCTGGAGACAATACACATCTCTTTAACCTGTGTTGAATGCTCCCTCCACCCACATTGTCTGTACCTTTAAGACCTGGCTGGCTGTAGAGATTTGCATTCTAATTAGTATTCTGTAACTTGATTTCTGTGTCTGTGCACTGTTGGAGAACAGAGACCACTCCATCTGACGAAGGAGCTGTGCTCCGAAAGCTTATGGTATTTGCTACCAAATAAACCTGTTGGACGTTAACCTGGTGTTGTGAGACTTCTTACTGTGCTTACCCCAGTCCAACGCCGGCATCTCCACATCATGGCTAGTCTATCGCCAGGGGGCTTATAGCTTGAGGGGGCCATTCCACATCAAGCGTATCTGACCAGGAGTCTCTCCCGCTCTTACTGCCAGCCACTGGTGCGTTTGGAAGGATTTTGCTGGTTGTCACTCAACCTGTTTGGCCGCGTTAAGAACGCACCTTCCTTGGCCGCCAAGTCCTGGGATGGGACTCGAACCCGGAGCTCCTGGCTCAGAGGCAGGGACGCTAATCCACTGCTCCACAAGAGTGCCACATGGGGGTGGCACGGTGGCACAGTGGTTAGCACTGGTGCCTCACAGCGCCAGGGACCTGGGTTCGATTCCCGGCTTGGGTCACTGTCTGTGTGCAGTTTGCACGTTCTCCCCGTGTCTGCGTGGGTTTCCTCCGGGTGCTCCAGTTTCCTCCCACAGTCCAAAGATGTGCGGGCTAGGTGGATTGGCCTTGCTAAATTGTCCCTTAGTGTCAGGGGAACTAGCTAGTGTAAATGCAAGAGGTTATGAGGATAGGGCCTGGGTGGGATTGTGTCGGTGCAGACTCGATGGGCCGAATGGCCTCCTTCTGCCCTGTAGAATTCTATAATTTAAACCCTTTTCTGTAAAAAATGGGGCTCCACAGGAGCCAGCATTGGGACACCTGCTCTTCCTGAGGAATATTAATGCCAGGGAGTGTGCAAGGCCTGATTTTTAAAATTTGCAGACATTATGATGCATTGTCAACTGTGATGAGGATAGTTTTGAACTTCAAA
The DNA here is from genome assembly GCF_964213995.1 of Mustelus asterias. Lineage (NCBI taxonomy): Eukaryota > Metazoa > Chordata > Chondrichthyes > Carcharhiniformes > Triakidae > Mustelus > Mustelus asterias. Next base: position 122,768 of record NW_027590297.1, on the reverse strand, counting down.
AGGATGTATACATGCCCATGGATTAGGCAGACAAGTGTCAGGTGAAGTTCAGTGCAGAATAGTATGAAGTGATTCATTCTGGCAGGAAGAATGTGGTGATGCAGTCTGAAATAGAGAGAGAAGCTCGAATGGAGATTCATGAACACAGCGACCTTGCTGTTAATGTACACAAGGCATTCTACATGCGTCCAGCCTTGATCTGGAACTCCCCTCCAGTCACCTCACTTTACAGATCCACCATAGAAAGCGGCACGGTGGCACAGTGGTCAGCACTGCTGCCTCACAACGCCAGGGACCCGGGTTCGATTCCCGGTTTGGGTCACTGTCTGTGCGGAGTCTGCACATTCTCCCCGTGTCTGCATGGGTTTCCTCCGAGTGCTCCAGTTTGTTTCCCCACAGTCCAAAGATGTGCAGGTTAGGTGGATTGGCCATGCTAAATTGCCCCTGAGTGTCAGGGGGACTAGCTAGGGCAAATGCATGGGGTTATGGGGATAGGACCTGGGTGGGATTGTGGTTGGTGCAGACTTAATGGGCTGAATGGCTACCTTTTGCACTGTAGGTATTCTACAACTCTATGAAAGCATCCTATCCTGATGTATCACAGCTTGGTGTGGCTCCTGCTCTGACAAGACTTCAAGAAACTACAGAGGGTTGTGAATGTAATCCATCACGCAAACCAGCCTCCCATCCACTGACTCCGTCTACACTTCCCGCTGCCTCAGGAAAAGCAGCCAGCATAATCAAGGACCCCACGCATCCTGGACATTCTCTCTTCCACCTTCTTCCGTCGGGAAAAAGATACAAAAGTCTGAGGTCACGCACCAACCGACTCAAAAACAGCTTCTTCCCTGCTGCTGTCAGACCTTTGAATGGACCGACCTGATATTAAGTTGATCTTTCTCTACACCCTCGCTATGACTGTAACACTACATTCTGCACTCTCTCCTTTCCTTCTCCACTATGTACTCTATGAATGGTATGCTTTGTCTGTATGGTGCGTAAAAATCAATACATTGCTCTGTACATCAATACATGTGACTATAATAAACCAAATCAAATCATTCAGATTCCATCCATTGACATCAAGAACACACAGTAAGAAGTTTAACAACACCAGGTTAAAGTCCAACAGGTTTATTTGGTAGCAAAAGCCACACAAGCTTTCGGAGCTGCAAGCCCCTTCTTCAGGTGAGTGGGAATTCTGTTCACAAACAGAGCATATAAAGACACAAACTCAATTTACATGAATAATGGTTGGAATGCGAATACTTACAACTAATCAAGTCTTTAAGAAACAAAACAGCATGAGTGGAGAGAGCATCAAGACAACCTAAAAAGATGTGTATTGTCTCCAGACAAGACAGCCAGTGAAACTCTGTGGGAGTTACAAATAGTGTGACATGAACCCAATATCCCGGTTGAGGCCGTCCTCGTGTGTGCGGAACTTGGCTATCAGTTTCTGCTCAGCGACTCTGCGCCGTCGTGTGTCGCGAAGGCCGCCTTGGAGAACGCTTACCCGAATATCAGAGGCCGAATGCCCGTGACCGCTGAAGTGCTCCCCAACAGGAAGAGAACAGTCTTGCCTGGTGATTGTCGAGCGGTGTTCATTCATCCGTTGTCGCAGCGTCTGCATAGTTTCCCCAATGTACCATGCCTCGGGACATCCTTTCTTGCAGCGTATCAGGTAGACAACGTTGGCCGAGTTGCAAGAGTATGTACCGTGTACCTGGTGGATGGTGTTCTCACGTGAGATGATGGCATCTGTGTCGATGGTCCGGCACGTCTTGCACAGGTTGCTGTGGCAGGGTTGTGTGGTGTCATGGTCACTGTTCTCCTGAAGGCTGGGTAGTTTGCTGCGGACAATGGTCTGTTTGAGGTTGTGCGGTTGTTTGAAGGCAAGAAGTGGGGGTGTGGGGATGGCCTTGGCGAGATGTTCGTCTTCATCAATGACATGTTGAAGGCTCCGGAGGAGATGCTGTAGCTTCTCCGCTCCGGGGAAGTACTGGACGACGAAGGGTACTCTGTCCACTGTGTCCCGTGTTTGTCTTCTGAGGAGGTCGGTGCGGTTTTTCGCTGTGGCGCGTTGGAACTGTTGATCAATGAGTCGAGCGCCATATCCTGTTCTTATGAGGGCATCTTTCAGCGTCTGGAGGTGTCTGTTGCGATCCTCCTCATCCGAGCAGATCCTGTGTATACGGAGGGCATCTCCAGCTTCCACCCTAAACACGTTAAAGAAGCCATCCCCTACGGACAAGCCCTCCGTATACACAGGATCTGCTCGGATGAGGAGGATCGCAACAGACACCTCCAGACGCTGAAAGATGCCCTCATAAGAACAGGATATGGCGCTCGACTCATTGATCAACAGTTCCAACACGCCACAGCGAAAAACCGCACCGACCTCCTCAGAAGACAAACACGGGACACAGTGGACAGAGTACCCTTCGTTGTCCAGTACTTCCCCGGAGCGGAGAAGCTACGGCATCTCCTCCGGAGCCTTCAACATGTCATCGATGAAGACGAACATCTCGCCAAGGCCGTCCCCACACCCCCACTTCTTGCCTTCAAACAACCGCACAACCTCAAACAGACCATTGTCTGCAGCAAACTACCCAGCCTTCAGGAGAACAGTGACCATGACACCACACAACCCTGCCACAGCAACCTGTGCAAGACGTGCCGGATCATCGACACAGATGCCATCATCTCACGTGAGAACACCATCCACCAGGTACACGGTACATACTCTTGCAACTCGGCCAACGTTGTCTACCTGATACGCTGCAAGAAAGGATGTCCCGAGGCATGGTACATTGGGGAAACTATGCAGACGCTGCGACAACGGATGAATGAACACCGCTCGACAATCACCAGGCAAGACTGTTCTCTTCCTGTTGGGGAGCACTTCAGCGGTCACGGGCATTCGGCCTCTGATATTCGGGTAAGTGTTCTCCAAGGCGGCCTTCGCGACACACGACAGCGCAGAGTCGCTGAGCAGAAACTGATAGCCAAGTTCCGCACACACGAGGACGGCCTCAACCGGGATATTGGGTTCATGTCACACTATTTGTAACTCCCACAGAGTTTCACTGGCTGTCTTGTCTGGAGACAATACACATCTTTTTAGGTTGTCTTGATGCTCTCTCCACTCATGCTGTTTTGTTTCTTAAAGACTTGATTAGTTGTAAGTATTCGCATTCCAACCATTATTCATGTAAATTGAGTCTGTGTCTTTATAAGCTCTGTTTGTGAACAGAATTCCCACTCACCTGAAGAAGGGGCTTGCAGCTCCGAAAGCTTGTGTGGCTTTTGCTACCAAATAAACCTGTTGGACTTTAACCTGGTGTTGTTAAACGTCTTACTGTGTTTACCCCAGTCCAACGCCGGCATCTCCACATCATCAAGAACACAAGCAGACTCCGTGACTGGGATTATCAACTCGTGGGAGGGATGGGGTGGGAGGGAACGGATGCAGGAATTATTGAAAACCACGTTCCGGGACTGGATACAGCAGCCCGCAAAGCGCGATGCTATTTTCATACTTGGAAGTAGTTGGTGCTCCTTTGGGTGGTCCCCACCATGCTGCTGTCTGCTCTCAGCGCTGGAGCTCCGCAGGCAGCTTCCATCTCCCGCTCAGTGCGGACAAAACACTGAATGGTGTTCATTTAAAAATCAGAGATCCATGGGACTATCTCACAAAGACTCAGTGTCATCAAATATCCTCTTCCTGACACTGACACTGTCCCCCAGATACTGGGCAACCCCACACTGTCCCCCAGATACTGGGCGACTCCACACTATCCCCCAGACACTGGGCGAACCCACACTGACCCCCAGATACTGGGCGACTCCACACTGTCCCCCAGATACTGGGCGACTCCACAGTGTCCCCCAGATACTGGGCGACCCCACACTGACCCCCAGATACTGGGCGTCTCCCAACTGACCCCCAGATAATATGCGACTCCACACTGTCCCTGAGATGCTGGGTGACTCCATCCTGCCTCCAGATTTTGCGCAACACAAACCTGTCCCCCCGATGCCGTGCGACTCCCCATGTCCCCCCGAAACAGCACGATTGCACACTGTCCCCCAGATACTGGGCGGTTCCACACTGTCCCCCAGATACTGGGCGATTCCACACTGTCCCCCAGATACTGGGCGATTCCACACTGTCCCCCAGATACTGGGCGATTCCACACTGTCCCCCAGATACTGGGCGATTCCACACTGTCCCCCAGATACTGGGCGACTCCACACTGTCCCCCAGATACTGGGCGATTCCACACTGTCCCCCAGATACTGGGCGACTCCACACTGTCCCCCAGATACTGGGCGCCCCCACACTGTCCCCCAGATACTGGGTGACTCCACACTGACCCCCAGATAATATGCGACTCCACACTGTCCCTGAGATGCTGGGTGACTCCATCCTGTCCTCCAGATTTTGCGCAACACAAACCTGTCCCCCCGATGCCGTGCGACTCCCCATGTCCCCCCGAAACAGCACGATTGCACACTGTCCCCCAGATACTGGGCGATTCCACACTGTCCCCCAGATACTGGGCGACTCCACACTGACCCCCAGATACTGGGTGACTCCACACTGACCCCCAGATACTGCGCGACTCCACACTGACCCCCAGATACTGCGCGACTCCACACTGTCCCCCAGATACTGGGCGCCCCCACACTGTCCCCCAGATACTGGGCGCCCCCACACTGTCCCCCAGATACTGGGCGCCCCCACACTGTCCCCCAGATACTGGGCGCCCCCACACTGTCCCCCAGATACTGGGCGCCCCCACACTGTCCCCCAGATACTGGGCGCCCCCACACTGTCCCCCAGATACTGGGCGACTCCACACTCTCCCCCAGATACTGGGCAACTCCACACTGACCCCCAGATACTGGGTGACTCCACACTGACCCCCAGATACTGGGCAACTCCACACTGTCCCCCAGATACTGGGCGACTCCACACTGACCCCCAGATACTGGGCAACTCCACACTGTCCCCCAGATACTGGGCGACTCCACACTGACCCCCAGATACTGGGCAACTCCACACTGACCCCCAGATACTGGGTGACTCCACACTGACCCCCAGATACTGGGCAACTCCACACTGACCCCCAGATACTGCGCGACTCCACACTGACCCCCAGATACTGGGTGACTCCACACTGACCCCCAGATACTGGGCAACTCCACACTGACCCCCAGATACTGGGTGACTCCACACTGACCCCCAGATACTGGGCAACTCCACACTGACCCCCAGATACTGCGCGACTCCACACTGACCCCCAGATACTGGGCGCCTCCACACTGTCCCCCAGATACTGGGTGACTCCACACTGACCCCCAGATACTGGGCAACTCCACACTGACCCCCAGATACTGCGCGACTCCACACTGACCCCCAGATACTGGGCGCCTCCACACTGTCCCCCAGATACTGGGCGACTCCACACTGACCCCCAGATACTGCGCGACTCCACACTGACCCCCAGATACTGCGCGACTCCACACTGACCCCCAGATACTGGGTGACTCCACACTGACCCCCAGATACTGCGCGACTCCACACTGTCCCCCAGATACTGGGTGACTCCACACTGACCCCCAGATACTGCGCGACTCCACACTGACCCCCAGATACTGGGCGCCTCCACACTGTCCCCCAGATACTGGGCGACTCCACACTGACCCCCAGATACTGCGCGACTCCACACTGACCCCCAGATACTGCGCGACTCCACACTGACCCCCAGATACTGGGTGACTCCACACTGACCCCCAGATACTGCGCGACTCCACACTGACCCCCAGATACTGCGCGACTCCACACTGACCCCCAGATACTGGGCGCCCCCACACTGTCCCCCAGATACTGCGCGACTCCACACTGTCCCCCAGATACAGGTTAACTCCTCAGTGTCCCGCCAAGATACTGCTTGACTTCAAACTGTCCCTCAGACACTGCGCGACTCGACACTGTCCCCCAGATACTGGGCAACTCCACACTGACCCCCAGATACTGGGCAAATCCACACTGACCCCCAGATACTGGGCGACTCCACACTGTCCCCCAGATACTGCGCGACTCCACACTGTCCCCCAGATTCTGGGCGCCCCCACACTGTCCCCCAGATACTGGGCGACTCCACACTCTCCCGCAGATACTGGGTGAGTCCACACTGACCCCCAGATACTGGGCGACTCCACACTGTCCCCCAGATACTGGGAGACTCCACACTGACCCCCAGATACTGGGTGACTCCACACTGTCCCCCAGATACTGGGAGACTCCACACTGACCCCCAGATACTGGGTGACTCCACACTGTCCCCCAGATACTGGGCGACTCCACACTGTCCCCCAGATACAGGTTAACTCCTCAGTGTCCCGCCAAGATACTGCTTGACTTCAAACTGTCCCTCAGACACTGCGCGACTCGACACTGTCCCCCAGATACTGGGCAACTCCACACTGACCCCCAGATACTGGGCAAATCCACACTGACCCCCAGATACTGGGCAACTCCACACTGTCCCCCAGATACTGGGCGACTCCACACTGTCCCCCAGATACTGGGTGACTCCACACTGTCCCCCAGATACAGGTTAACTCCTCAGTGTCCCGCCAAGATACTGCTTGACTTCAAACTGTCCCTCAGACACTGCGCGACTCGACACTGTCCCCCAGATACTGGGCAACTCCACACTGACCCCCAGGTACTGGGCAAATCCACACTGTCCCCCAGATACTGGGTGACTCCACACTGTCCCCCAGATACTGGGCAACTCCACACTGTCCCCCAGATACTGGGTGACTCCACACTGTCCCCCAGATACTGGGTGACTCCACACTGTCCCCCAGATACTGGGTGACTCCACACTGACCCCCAGATACTGGGCGACTCCACACTGTCCCCCAGATACTGGGCGAATCCACACTGTCCCCCAGATACTGGGCGACCCCACACTGACCCCCAGATACTGGGCGTCTCCCAACTGACCCCCAGATAATATGCGACTCCACACTGTCCCTGAGATGCTGGGTGACTCCATCCTGTCCTCCAGATTTTGCGCAACACAAACCTGTCCCCCCGATGCCGTGCGACTCCCCATGTCCCCCCGAAACAGCACGATTGCACACTGTCCCCCAGATACTGGGCGATTCCACACTGTCCCCCAGATACTGGGCGATTCCACACTGTCCCCCAGATACTGGGCGATTCCACACTGTCCCCCAGATACTGGGCGATTCCACACTGTCCCCCAGATACTGGGCGATTCCACACTGTCCCCCAGATACTGGGCGATTCCACACTGTCCCCCAGATACTGGGCGATTCCACACTGTCCCCCAGATACTGGGCGATTCCACACTGTCCCCCAGATACTGGGCGATTCCACACTGTCCCCCAGATACTGGGCGATTCCACACTGACCCCCAGATACTGGGCGATTCCACACTGTCCCCCAGATACTGGGCGACTCCACACTGTCCCCCAGATACTGGGCGATTCCACACTGTCCCCCAGATACTGGGCGATTCCACACTGTCCCCCAGATACTGGGCGATTCCACACTGTCCCCCAGATACTGGGCGATTCCACACTGTCCCCCAGATACTGGGCGATTCCACACTGTCCCCCAGATACTGGGTGACTCCACACTGTCCCCCAGATACTGGGCGATTCCACACTGACCCCCAGATACTGGGCGACTCCACACTGACCCCCAGATACTGGGAGACTCCACACTGACCCCCAGATACTGGGCGACTCCACACTGACCCCCAGATACTGGGAGACTCCACACTGACCCCCAGATACTGCGCGACTCCACACTGACCCCCAGATACTGGGCGACACCACACTGACCCCCAGATACTGGGTGACTCCACACTGACCCCCAGATACTGGGCGACACCACACTGTCCCCCAGATACTGGGCGACACCACACTGACCCCCAGATACTGGGAGACTCCACACTGACCCCCAGATACTGGGTGACTCCACACTGACCCCCAGATACTGGGCGACACCACACTGTCCCCCAGATACTGGGCGACTCCACACTCTCCCGCAGATACTGGGTGAGTCCACACTGACCCCCAGATACTGGGAGACTCCACACTGACCCCCAGATACTGGGTGACTCCACACTGTCCCCCAGACACTGGGCGACTCCACACTGACCCCCAGATACTGGGCGACTCCACACTGTCCCCAGATACTGGGTGACTCCACACTGACCCCCAGATACTGGGCGACTCCACACTGTCCCCCAGATACTGGGTGACTCCACACTGACCCCCAGATACTGGGTGACTCCACGCTGACCCCCAGATACTGGGTGACTCCACACTGTCCCCCAGATACTGGGTGACTCCACACTGTCCCCCAGATACTGGGTGACTCCACACTGACCCCCAGATACTGGGTGACTCCACACTGTCCCCCAGATACTGGGTGACTCCACACTGTCCCCCAGATACTGGGTGACTCCACACTATCCCCCAGATACTGGGTGACTCCACACTGACCCCCAGATACTGGGTGACTCCACACTGACCCCCAGATACTGGGTGACTCCACAATGACCCCCAGATACTGGGCGACTCCACACTGTCCCCCAGATACTGGGTGACTCCACACTGTCCCCCAGATACTGGGTGACTCCACACTGTCCCCCAGATACTGGGTGACTCCACACTGACCCCCAGTTACTGTGCGATCCCACACTGACCCCCAGATACTGGGCGACTCCACACTGTCCCCCAGATACTGGGTGACTCCACACTGTCCCCAGATACTGGGTGACTCCACACTGTCCCCCAGATACTGGGTGACTCCACACTGTCCCCCAGATACTGGGTGACTCCACACTGACCCCCAGATACTGGGTGATTCCACACTGTCCCCCAGATACTGGGAGAGTCCACACTGACCCCCAGATACTGTGCGATCCCACACTGACCCCCAGATACTGGGTGACTCCACACTGACCCCCAGATACTGTGCGACTCCACACTGTCCCCCAGATACTGTGCGATCCCACACTGACCCCCAGATACTGGGCGACTCCACACTGTCCCCAGATACTGTGCGATCCCACACTGACCCCCAGATACTGGGCGACTCCACACTGTCCCTCAGACACTGCGCCACTTTGACACTGTCACCCAGACACCGTGCGACTCGACATGGTCACCCAGGTACTGCGTAACTCCACACTGACCCTCAGATACTGCACGGGTCTGTGAATGGTAGGGCGTTGGGGAGAGTTATAGAAGAAAGAGAAAGAGGGGTACATGTTCATAGCTCCTTGAAAGTGGAGTCACAGGTGGACACAGTGGTGAAGAAGGCATTCGGCATGCTTGTTTTCACTGGTCGGGACATTGAATACAGGAATTGGGGTGTCTTGTTGAAGTTGTACAAGATGTTGGTAAGGCCACACTTGGAATACTGTGTGCAATTCAGGTCACCCGATTATAAAAAGGATATTATTAAACTAAAAAGAGCACTGGGCAACTCCACACTGACCCCCAGATACTGGGTGACTCCACACTGACCCCCAGATACTGGGCGACTCCACACTGACCCCCAGATACTGGGCAACTCCACACTGACCCCCAGATACTGGGCGACTCCACACTGACCCCCAGATACTGGGCAACTCCACACTGACCCCCAGATACTGGGCGACTCCACACTGACCCCCAGATACTGGGCAACTCCACACTGACCCCCAGATACTGGGCAACTCCACACTGACCCCCAGATACTGGGCGACTCCACACTGACCCCCAGATACTGGGCAACTCCACACTGACCCCCAGATACTGGGCAACTCCACACTGACCCCCAGATACTGGGCGACTCCACACTGACCCCCAGATACTGGGCGACTCCACACTGTCCCCCAGATACTGGGCGACTCCACACTGACCCCCAGATACTGGGCGACTCCACACTGACCCCCAGATACTGGGCGACTCCACACTGTCCCCCAGATACTGTGTGATCCCACACTGTCCCCCAGATACTGGGCGACTCCACACTGTCCCCCAGATACTGTGTGATCCCACACTGTCCCCCAGATACTGGGCGACTCCACACTGTCCCCCAGATACTGTGTGATCCCACACTGTCCCCCAGATACTGGGCGACTCCACACTGTCCCCCAGATACTGGGCGACTCCACACTGTCCCCCAGATACTGGGCGACTCCACACTGTCCCCCAGATACTGGGCGACTCCACACTGACCCCCAGATACTGGGCGACTCCACACTGACCCCCAGATACTGGGCGACTCCACACTGTCCCCCAGATACTGGGCGACTCCACACTGTCCCCCAGATACTGGGCGACTCCACACTGACCCCCAGATACTGGGCGACTCCACACTGACCCCCAGATACTGGGCGACTCCACACTGTCCCCAGATACTGGGCGACTCCACACTGACCCCCAGATACTGGGCGACTCCACACTGACCCCCAGATACTGGGCGACTCCACACTGACCCCCAGATACTGAGCGACTCCACACTGTCCCCCGGATACTGGGCGACTCCACACTGACCCCCAGATACTGGGCGACTCCACACTGACCCCCAGATACTGGGCGACTCCACACTGACACCCCGATACTGGGCGACTCCACACTGTCACCCAGACACCGTGCGACTCGACATGGTCACCCAGGTACTGCGTAACTCCACACTGACCCTCAGATACTGCACGGGTCTGTGAATGGTTGGGCATTGGGGAGAGTTATAGAAGAAAGAGAAAGAGGGGTACATGTTCATCGCTCCTTGAAAGTGGAGTCACAGGGGGACAGAGTGGTGAAGAAGGCATTCGGCATGCTTGGTTTCATTGGTCGGGACATTGAATACAGGAATTGGGGTGTCTTGTTGAAGTTGTACAAGATGTTGGTAAGGCCACACTTGAAATACTGTGTGCAATTCTGGTCACCCTATTATAAAAAGGATTTTATGAAACTAAAAAGAGCACTGGGCAACTCCACACTGACCCCCAGATACTGGGCAACTCTACACTGTCCCCGAGATACTGGGCGACTCCACACAGTTTCCCAGATACTGGGCGACTCCACACTGTCCCCCAGATACTGGGCGACTCCACACTGACCCCCAGATACTGGGCAACTCCACACTGACCCCCAGATACTGGGTGACTCCACACTGTCCCCCAGATACTGTGCGATCCCACACTGACCCCCAGATACTGGGCGACTCCACACTGACCCCCAGATACTGGGCGACTCCACACTGACCCCCAGATACTGGGCGACTCCACACTGACCCCCAGATACTGGGCAACTCCACACTGACCCCCAGATACTGGGCGACTCCACACTGACCCCCAGATACTGGGCAACTCCACACTGACCCCCAGATACTGGGCGACTCCACACTGACCCCCAGATACTGGGCAACTCCACACTGACCCCCAGATACTGGGCAACTCCACACTGACCCCCAGATACTGGGCGACTCCACACTGACCCCCAGATACTGGGCAACTCCACACTGACCCCCAGATACTGGGCAACTCCACACTGACCCCCAGATACTGGGCGACTCCACACTGACCCCCAGATACTGGGCGACTCCACACTGTCCCCCAGATACTGGGCGACTCCACACTGACCCCCAGATACTGGGCGACTCCACACTGACCCCCAGATACTGGGCGACCCCACACTGTCCCCCAGATACTGTGCGATCCCACACTGACCCCCAGATACTGGGTGACTCCACACTGTCCCCCAGATACTGGGTGACTCCACACTGACCCCCAGATACTGTGCGATCCCACACTGACCCCCAGATACTGGGCGACTCCACACTGACCCCCCGATACTGGGTGACTCCACACTGTCCCCCAGATACTGGGCGACTCCACACTGTCCCTCAGATACTGGGCGACTCCACACTGTCCCCCAGATACTGGGTGACTCCACACTGTCCCCCAGATACTGGGCGACTCCACACTGTCCCCCAGATACTGGGCGACTCCACACTGTCCCTCAGACACTGCGCCACTTTGACACTGTCACCCAGACACCGTGCGACTCGACATGGTCACCCAGGTACTGCGTAACTCCACACTGACCCTCAGATACTGCACGAGTCTGTGAATGGTAGGGCGTTGGGGAGAGTTATAGAAGAAAGAGAAAGAGGGGTACATGTTCATAGCTCCTTGAAAGTGGAGTCACAGGTGGACAGAGTGGTGAAGAAGGCATTCGGCATGCTTGGTTTCATTGGTCGGGACATTGAATACAGGAATTGGGGTGTCTTGTTGAAGTTGTACAAGATGTTGGTAAGGCCACACTTGGAATACTGTGTGCAATTCTGGTCACCCGATTATAAAAAGTATATTATGAAACTAAAAAGAGCACTGGGCAACTCCACACTGACCCCCAGATACTGGGCGACTCCACACTGTCCCCCAGATACTGGGCGACTCCACACTGACCCCCAGATACTGGGTGACTCCACACTGTCCCCCAGATACTGGGAGAGTCCACACTGACCCCCAGATACTGTGCGATCCCACACTGACCCCCAGATACTGGGTGACTCCACACTGACCCCCAGATACTGTGCGACTCCACACTGTCCCCCAGATACTGTGCGATCCCACACTGACCCCCAGATACTGGGCGACTCCACACTGTCCCCAGATACTGTGCGATCCCACACTGACCCCCAGATACTGGGCGACTCCACACTGTCCCTCAGACACTGCGCCACTTTGACACTGTCACCCAGACACCGTGCGACTCGACATGGTCACCCAGGTACTGCGTAACTCCACACTGACCCTCAGATACTGCACGGGTCTGTGAATGGTAGGGCGTTGGGGAGAGTTATAGAAGAAAGAGAAAGAGGGGTACATGTTCATAGCTCCTTGAAAGTGGAGTCACAGGTGGACACAGTGGTGAAGAAGGCATTCGGCATGCTTGTTTTCACTGGTCGGGACATTGAATACAGGAATTGGGGTGTCTTGTTGAAGTTGTACAAGATGTTGGGAAGGCCACACTTGGAATACTGTGTGCAATTCAGGTCACCCGATTATAAAAAGGATATTATTAAACTAAAAAGAGCACTGGGCAACTCCACACTGACCCCCAGATACTGGGTGACTCCACACTGACCCCCAGATACTGGGCGACTCCACACTGACCCCCAGATACTGGGCAACTCCACACTGACCCCCAGATACTGGGCGACTCCACACTGACCCCCAGATACTGGGCAACTCCACACTGACCCCCAGATACTGGGCGACTCCACACTGACCCCCAGATACTGGGCGACTCCACACTGACCCCCAGATACTGGGCAACTCCACACTGACCCCCAGATACTGGGCGACTCCACACTGACCCCCAGATACTGGGCGACTCCACACTGACCCCCAGATACTGGGCAACTCCACACTGACCCCCAGATACTGGGCGACTCCACACTGACCCCCAGATACTGGGCGACTCCACACTGTTCCCCAGATACTGGGCGACTCCACACTGACCCCCAGATACTGGGCGACTCCACACTGACCCCCAGATACTGGGCGACTCCACACTGACCCCCAGATACTGGGCGACTCCACACTGACCCCCAGATACTGGGCGACTCCACACTGTCCCCCAGATACTGGGCGACTCCACACTGACCCCCAGATACTGGGCGACTCCACACTGACCCCCAGATACTGGGCGACTCCACACTGACCCCCAGATACTGGGCGACTCCACACTGTCCCCCAGATACTGTGCGATCCCACACTGTCCCCCAGATACTGGGCGACTCCACACTGTCCCCCAGATACTGGGCGACTCCACACTGACCCCCAGATACTGGGCGACTCCACACTGTCCCGCAGATACTGGGCGACTCCACACTGTCCCCCAGATACTGGGCGACTCCACACTGGCCCCCAGATACTGGGCGACTCCACACTGTCCCCCAGATACTGGGCGACTCCACACTGGCCCCCAGATACTGGGCAACTCCACACTGACCCCCAGATACTGGGCGACTCCACACTGACCCCCAGATACTGGGCGACTCCACACTGTCCCCAGATACTGGGCGACTCCACACTGACCCCCAGATACTGGGCGACTCCACACTGACCCCCAGATACTGGGCGACTCCACACTGACACCCCGATACTGGGCGACTCCACACTGTCACCCAGACACCGTGCGACTCGACATGGTCACCCAGGTACTGCGTAACTCCACACTGACCCTCAGATACTGCACGGGTCTGTGAATGGTTGGGCATTGGGGAGAGTTATAGAAGAAAGAGAAAGAGGGGTACATGTTAATAGCTCCTTGAAAGTGGAGTCACAGGGGGACAGAGTGGTGAAGAAGGCATTCGGCATGCTTGGTTTCATTGGTCGGGACATTGAATACAGGAATTGGGGTGTCTTGTTGAAGTTGTACAAGATGTTGGTAAGGCCACACTTGAAATACTGTGTGCAATTCTGGTCACCCTATTATAAAAAGGATTTTATGAAACTAAAAAGAGCACTGGGCAACTCCACACTGACCCCCAGATACTGGGCAACTCTACACTGTCCCCGAGATACTGGGCGACTCCACACAGTTTCCCAGATACTGGGCGACTCCACACTGTCCCCCAGATACTGGGCGACTCCACACTGACCCCCAGATACTGGGCAACTCCACACTGACCCCCAGATACTGGGTGACTCCACACTGTCCCCCAGATACTGTGCGATCCCACACTGACCCCCAGATACTGGGCGACTCCACACTGACCCCCAGATACTGGGCGACTCCACACTGACCCCCAGATACTGGGCGACTCCACACTGACCCCCAGATACTGGGCAACTCCACACTGACCCCCAGATACTGGGCGACTCCACACTGACCCCCAGATACTGGGCAACTCCACACTGACCCCCAGATACTGGGCGACTCCACACTGACCCCCAGATACTGGGCAACTCCACACTGACCCCCAGATACTGGGCAACTCCACACTGACCCCCAGATACTGGGCGACTCCACACTGACCCCCAGATACTGGGCAACTCCACACTGACCCCCAGATACTGGGCAACTCCACACTGACCCCCAGATACTGGGCGACTCCACACTGACCCCCAGATACTGGGCGACTCCACACTGTCCCCCAGATACTGGGCGACTCCACACTGACCCCCAGATACTGGGCGACTCCACACTGACCCCCAGATACTGGGCGACTCCACACTGTCCCCCAGATACTGTGCGATCCCACACTGACCCCCAGATACTGGGTGACTCCACACTGTCCCCCAGATACTGGGTGACTCCACACTGACCCCCAGATACTGTGCGATCCCACACTGACCCCCAGATACTGGGTGACTCCACACTGACCCCCAGATACTGTGCGACTCCACACTGTCCCCCAGATACTGTGCGATCCCACACTGACCCCCAGATACTGGGCGACTCCACACTGTCCCCAGATACTGTGCGATCCCACACTGACCCCCAGATACTGGACGACTCCACACTGTCCCTCAGACACTGCGCCACTTTGACACTGTCACCCAGACACCGTGCGACTCGACATGGTCACCCAGGTACTGCGTAACTCCACACTGACCCTCAGATACTGCACGGGTCTGTGAATGGTAGGGCGTTGGGGAGAGTTATAGAAGAAAGAGAAAGAGGGGTACATGTTCATAGCTCCTTGAAAGTGGAGTCACAGGGGGACAGAGTGGTGAAGAAGGCATTCGGCATGCTTGTTTTCACTGGTCGGGACATTGAATACAGGAATTGGGGTGTCTTGTTGAAGTTGTACAAGATGTTGGTAAGGCCACACTTGGAATACTGTGTGCAATTCAGGTCACCCGATTATAAAAAGGATATTATTAAACTAAAAAGATCACTGGGCAACTCCACACTGACCCCCAGATACTGGGTGACTCCACACTGACCCCCAGATACTGCGCGACTCCACACTGACCCCCAGATACTGGGCGACTCCACACTGACCCCCAGATACTGGGCAACTCCACACTGACCCCCAGATACTGGGCGACTCCACACTGACCCCCAGATACTGGGCGACTCCACACTGACCCCCAGATACTGGGCAACTCCACACTGACCCCCAGATACTGGGCGACTCCACACTGACCCCCAGATACTGGGCAACTCCACACTGACCCCCAGATACTGGGCGACTCCACACTGACCCCCAGATACTGGGCAACTCCACACTGTCCCCCAGATACTGGGCGACTCCACACTGGCCCCCAGATACTGGGCGACTCCACACTGTCCCCCAGATACTGGGCGACTCCACACTGTCCCCCAGATACTGGGCGACTCCACACTGTCCCCCAGATACTGGGCGACTCCACACTGACCCCCAGATACTGGGCGACTCCACACTGACCCCCAGATACTGGGCGACTCCACACTGTCCCCAGATACTGGGCGACTCCACACTGACCCCCAGATACTGGGCGACTCCACACTGACCCCCAGATACTGGGCGACTCCACACTGACCCCCAGATACTGAGCGACTCCACACTGTCCCCCGGATACTGGGCGACTCCACACTGACCCCCAGATACTGGGCGACTCCACACTGACCCCCAGATACTGGGCGACTCCACACTGACCCCCAGATACTGGGCGACTCCACACTGACCCCCAGATACTGGGCGACTCCACACTGACCCCCAGATACTGGGCGACTCCACACTGACACCCCGATACTGGGCGACTCCACACTGTCACCCAGACACCGTGCGACTCGACATGGTCACCCAGGTACTGCGTAACTCCACACTGACCCTCAGATACTGCACGGGTCTGTGAATGGTTGGGCATTGGGGAGAGTTATAGAAGAAAGAGAAAGAGGGGTACATGTTCATAGCTCCTTGAAAGTGGAGTCACAGGGGGACAGAGTGGTGAAGAAGGCATTCGGCATGCTTGGTTTCATTGGTCGGGACATTGAATACAGGAATTGGGGTGTCTTGTTGAAGTTGTACAAGATGTTGGTAAGGCCACACTTGAAATACTGTGTGCAATTCTGGTCACCCTATTATAAAAAGGATTTTATGAAACTAAAAAGAGCACTGGGCAACTCCACACTGACCCCCAGATACTGGGCAACTCTACACTGTCCCCGAGATACTGGGCGACTCCACACAGTTTCCCAGATACTGGGCGACTCCACACTGTCCCCCAGATACTGGGCGACTCCACACTGACCCCCAGATACTGGGCAACTCCACACTGACCCCCAGATACTGGGTGACTCCACACTGTCCCCCAGATACTGTGCGATCCCACACTGACCCCCAGATACTGGGCGACTCCACACTGACCCCCAGATACTGGGCGACTCCACACTGACCCCCAGATACTGGGCGACTCCACACTGACCCCCAGATACTGGGCAACTCCACACTGACCCCCAGATACTGGGCGACTCCACACTGACCCCCAGATACTGGGCAACTCCACACTGACCCCCAGATACTGGGCGACTCCACACTGACCCCCAGATACTGGGCAACTCCACACTGACCCCCAGATACTGGGCAACTCCACACTGACCCCCAGATACTGGGCGACTCCACACTGACCCCCAGATACTGGGCAACTCCACACTGACCCCCAGATACTGGGCAACTCCACACTGACCCCCAGATACTGGGCGACTCCACACTGACCCCCAGATACTGGGCGACTCCACACTGTCCCCCAGATACTGGGCGACTCCACACTGACCCCCAGATACTGGGCGACTCCACACTGACCCCCAGATACTGGGCGACTCCACACTGTCCCCCAGATACTGTGCGATCCCACACTGACCCCCAGATACTGGGTGACTCCACACTGTCCCCCAGATACTGGGTGACTCCACACTGACCCCCAGATACTGTGCGATCCCACACTGACCCCCAGATACTGGGCGACTCCACACTGACCCCCCGATACTGGGTGACTCCACACTGTCCCCCAGATACTGGGCGACTCCACACTGTCCCTCAGATACTGGGCGACTCCACACTGTCCCCCAGATACTGGGTGACTCCACACTGTCCCCCAGATACTGGGCGACTCCACACTGTCCCCCAGATACTGGGCGACTCCACACTGTCCCTCAGACACTGCGCCACTTTGACACTGTCACCCAGACACCGTGCGACTCGACATGGTCACCCAGGTACTGCGTAACTCCACACTGACCCTCAGATACTGCACGAGTCTGTGAATGGTAGGGCGTTGGGGAGAGTTATAGAAGAAAGAGAAAGAGGGGTACATGTTCATAGCTCCTTGAAAGTGGAGTCACAGGTGGACACAGTGGTGAAGAAGGCATTCGGCATGCTTGGTTTCATTGGTCGGGACATTGAATACAGGAATTGGGGTGTCTTGTTGAAGTTGTACAAGATGTTGGTAAGGCCACACTTGGAATACTGTGTGCAATTCTGGTCACCCGATTATAAAAAGTATATTATGAAACTAAAAAGAGCACTGGGCAACTCCACACTGACCCCCAGATACTGGGCGACTCCACACTGTCCCCCAGATACTGGGCGACTCCACACTGACCCCCAGATACTGGGTGACTCCACACTGACCCCCAGATACTGGGTGACTCCACACTGTCCCCCAGATACTGGGCGCCCCCACACTGTCCCCCAGATACTGGGCGACTCCACACTGACCCCCAGATACTGGGCAACTCAACACTGACCCCCAGATACTGGGTGACTCCACACTGACCCCCAGATACTGGGTGACTCCACACTGACCCCCAGATACTGGGCGACTCCACACTGTCCCCCAGATACTGTGCGATCCCACACTGACCCCCAGATACTGGGTGACTCCACACTGTCCCCCAGATACTGGGTGACTCCACACTGACCCCCAGATACTGTGCGATCCCACACTGACCCCCAGATACTGGGCGACTCCACACTGACCCCCCGATACTGGGTGACTCCACACTGTCCCCCAGATACTGGGCGACTCCACACTGTCCCTCAGATACTGGGCGACTCCACACTGTCCCCCAGATACTGGGTGACTCCACACTGTCCCCCAGATACTGGGCGACTCCACACTGTCCCCCAGATACTGGGCGACTCCACACTGTCCCTCAGACACTGCGCCACTTTGACACTGTCACCCAGACACCGTGCGACTCGACATGGTCACCCAGGTACTGCGTAACTCCACACTGACCCTCAGATACTGCACGAGTCTGTGAATGGTAGGGCGTTGGGGAGAGTTATAGAAGAAAGAGAAAGAGGGGTACATGTTCATAGCTCCTTGAAAGTGGAGTCACAGGTGGACACAGTGGTGAAGAAGGCATTCGGCATGCTTGTTTTCATTGGTCGGGACATTGAATACAGGAATTGGGGTGTCTTGTTGAAGTTGTACAAGATGTTGGTAAGGCCACACTTGTGCAATTCTGGTCACCCGATTATAAAAAGTATATTATGAAACTAAAAAGAGCACTGGGCAACTCCACACTGACCCCCAGATACTGGGCAACTCCACACTGACCCCCAGATACTGGGCGACTCCACACTGTCCCCCAGATACTGGGCGACTCCACACTGACCCCCAGATACTGGGTGACTCCACACTGACCCCCAGATACTGGGTGACTCCACACTGTCCCCCAGATACTGGGCGCCCCCACACTGTCCCCCAGATACTGGGCGACTCCACACTGACCCCCAGATACTGGGCAACTCAACACTGACCCCCAGATACTGGGTGACTCCACACTGACCCCCAGATACTGGGTGACTCCACACTGACCCCCAGATACTGGGCGCCCCCACACTGTCCCCCAGATACTGGGCGACTCCACACTGTCCCCAGATACTGGGTGACTCCACACTGACCCCCAGATACTGGGTGACTCCACACTGACCCCCAGATACTGGGTGATTCCACACTGTCCCCCAGATACTGGGAGAGTCCACACTGACCCCCAGATACTGTGCGATCCCACACTGACCCCCAGATACTGGGTGACTCCACACTGACCCCCAGATACTGTGCGACTCCACACTGTCCCCCAGATACTGTGCGATCCCACACTGACCCCCAGATACTGGGCGACTCCACACTGTCCCCAGATACTGTGCGATCCCACACTGACCCCCAGATACTGGGCGACTCCACACTGTCCCTCAGACACTGCGCCACTTTGACACTGTCACCCAGACACCGTGCGACTCGACATGGTCACCCAGGTACTGCGTAACTCCACACTGACCCTCAGATACTGCACGGGTCTGTGAATGGTAGGGCGTTGGGGAGAGTTATAGAAGAAAGAGAAAGAGGGGTACATGTTCATAGCTCCTTGAAAGTGGAGTCACAGGTGGACACAGTGGTGAAGAAGGCATTCGGCATGCTTGTTTTCACTGGTCGGGACATTGAATACAGGAATTGGGGTGTCTTGTTGAAGTTGGACAAGATGTTGGTAAGGCCACACTTGGAATACTGTGTGCAATTCAGGTCACCCGATTATAAAAAGGATATTATTAAACTAAAAAGAGCACTGGGCAACTCCACACTGACCCCCAGATACTGGGTGACTCCACACTGACCCCCAGATACTGGGCGACTCCACACTGACCCCCAGATACTGGGCAACTCCACACTGACCCCCAGATACTGGGCGACTCCACACTGACCCCCAGATACTGGGCAACTCCACACTGACCCCCAGATACTGGGCGACTCCACACTGATCCCCAGATACTGGGCAACTCCACACTGACCCCCAGATACTGGGCAACTCCACACTGACCCCCAGATACTGGGCGACTCCACACTGACCCCCAGATACTGGGCAACTCCACACTGACCCCCAGATACTGGGCAACTCCACACTGACCCCCAGATACTGGGCGACTCCACACTGACCCCCAGATACTGGGCGACTCCACACTGTCCCCCAGATACTGGGCGACTCCACACTGACCCCCAGATACTAGGCGACTCCACACTGACCCCCAGATACTGGGCGACTCCACACTGTCCCCCAGATACTGTGCGATCCCACACTGTCCCCCAGATACTGGGCGACTCCACACTGTCCCCCAGATACTGGGCGACTCCACACTGACCCCCAGATACTGGGCGACTCCACACTGTCCCCCAGATACTGGGCGACTCCACACTGACCCCCAGATACTGGGCGACTCCACACTGGCCCCCAGATACTGGGCGACTCCACACTGTCCCCCAGATACTGGGCGACTCCACACTGTCCCCCAGATACTGGGCGACTCCACACTGACCCCCAGATACTGGGCGACTCCACACTGACCCCCAGATACTGGGCGACTCCACACTGTCCCCAGATACTGGGCGACTCCACACTGACCCCCAGATACTGGGCGACTCCACACTGACCCCCAGATACTGGGCGACTCCACACTGACCCCCAGATACTGAGCGACTCCACACTGTCCCCCGGATACTGGGCGACTCCACACTGACCCCCAGATACTGGGCGACTCCACACTGAACCCCAGATACTGGGCGACTCCACACTGACACCCCGATACTGGGCGACTCCACACTGTCACCCAGACACCGTGCGACTCGACATGGTCACCCAGGTACTGCGTAACTCCACACTGACCCTCAGATACTGCACGGGTCTGTGAATGGTTGGGCATTGGGGAGAGTTATAGAAGAAAGAGAAAGAGGGGTACATGTTCATAGCTCCTTGAAAGTGGAGTCACAGGGGGACAGAGTGGTGAAGAAGGCATTCGGCATGCTTGGTTTCATTGGTCGGGACATTGAATACAGGAATTGGGGTGTCTTGTTGAAGTTGTACAAGATGTTGGTAAGGCCACACTTGAAATACTGTGTGCAATTCTGGTCACCCTATTATAAAAAGGATTTTATGAAACTAAAAAGAGCACTGGGCAACTCCACACTGACCCCCAGATACTGGGCAACTCTACACTGTCCCCGAGATACTGGGCGACTCCACACTGTTTCCCAGATACTGGGCGACTCCACACTGTCCCCCAGATACTGGGCGACTCCACACTGACCCCCAGATACTGGGCAACTCCACACTGACCCCCAGATACTGGGTGACTCCACACTGTCCCCCAGATACTGTGCGATCCCACACTGACCCCCAGATACTGGGCGACTCCACACTGACCCCCAGATACTGGGCGACTCCACACTGACCCCCAGATACTGGGCGACTCCACACTGACCCCCAGATACTGGCCGACTCCACACTGACCCCCAGATACTGGGTGACTCCACACTGACCCCCAGATACTGGGTGACTCCACACTGTCCCCCAGATACTGTGCGATCCCACACTGACCCCCAGATACTGTGCGATCCCACACTGACCCCCAGATACTGGGCGACTCCACACTGACCCCCAGATACTGGGCGACTCCACACTGACCCCCCGATACTGGGCGACTCCACACTGACCCCCAGATACTGGGCGACTCCACACTGACCCCCAGATACTGGGTGACTCCACACTGACCCCCAGATACTGGGTGACTCCACACTGTCCCCCAGATACTGTGCGATCCCACACTGACCCCCAGATACTGGGCGACTCCACACTGTCCCTCAGACACTGCGCCACTTTGACACTGTCACCCAGACACCGTGCGACTCGACATGGTCACCCAGGTACTGCGTAACTCCACACTGACCCTCAGATACTGCACGAGTCTGTGAATGGTAGGGCGTTGGGGAGAGTTATAGAACAAAGAGAAAGAGGGGAACATGTTCATAGCTCCTTGAAAGTGGAGTCACAGGTGGACAGAGTGGTGAAGAAGGCATTCGGCATGCTTGGTTTCATTGGTCGGGACATTGAATACAGGAATTGGGGTGTCTTGTTGAAGTTGTACAAGATGTTGGTAAGGCCACACTTGGAATATTGTGTGCAATTCTGGTCACCCTATTATAAAAAGGATATTATGAAACTAAAAAGAGCACTGGGCAACTCCACACTGACCCCCAGATACTGGGCAACTCCACACTGACCCCCAGATACTGGGCGACTCCACACTGACCCCCAGATACTGGGCGACTCCACACTGACCCCCAGATACTGGGCAACTCCACACTGACCCCCAGATACTGGGCGACTCCACACTGACCCCCAGATACTGGGCGACTCCACACTGACCCCCAGATACTGGGCAACTCCACACTGACCCCCAGATACTGGGCGACTCCACACTGACCCCCAGATACTGGGCAACTCCACACTGACCCCCAGATACTGGGCGACTCCACACTGGCCACCAGATACTGGGCAACTCCACACTGACCCCCAGATACTGGGCAACTCCACACTGACCCCCAGATACTGGGCGACTCCACACTGACCCCCAGATACTGGGCAACTCCACACTGACCCCCAGATACTGGGCAACTCCACACTGACCCCCAGATACTGGGCGACTCCACACTGTCCCCCAGATACTGGGCGACTCCACACTGACCCCCAGATACTGGGCGACTCCACACTGACCCCCAGATACTGGGCGACTCCACACTGTCCCCCAGATACTGTGCGATCCCACACTGACCCCCAGATACTGGGTGACTCCACACTGTCCCCCAGATACTGGGTGACTCCACACTGACCCCCAGATACTGTGCGATCCCACACTGACCCCCAGATACTGGGCGACTCCACACTGACCCCCCGATACTGGGTGACTCCACACTGTCCCCCAGATACTGGGCGACTCCACACTGTCCCTCAGATACTGGGCGACTCCACACTGTCCCCCAGATACTGGGCGACTCCACACTGTCCCCCAGATACTGGGCGACTCCACACTGTCCCTCAGACACTGCGCCACTTTGACACTGTCACCCAGACACCGTGCGACTCGACATGGTCACCCAGGTACTGCGTAACTCCACACTGACCCTCAGATACTGCACGAGTCTGTGAATGGTTGGGCGTTGGGGAGAGTTATAGAAGAAAGAGAAAGAGGGGTACATGTTCATAGCTCCTTGAAAGTGGAGTCACAGGTGGACAGAGTGGTGAAGAAGGCATTCGGCATGCTTGGTTTCATTGGTCGGGACATTGAATACAGGAATTGGGGTGTCTTGTTGAAGTTGTACAAGATGTTGGTAAGGCCACACTTGGAATACTGTGTGCAATTCTGGTCACCCGATTATAAAAAGTATATTATGAAACTAAAAAGAGCACTGGGCAACTCCACACTGACCCCCAGATACTGGGCGACTCCACACTGTCCCCCAGGTACTGGGCGACTCCACACTGACCCCCAGATACTGGGTGACTCCACACTGACCCCCAGATACTGGGTGACTCCACACTGTCCCCCAGATACTGGGCGCCCCCACACTGTCCCCCAGATACTGGGCGACTCCACACTGACCCCCAGATACTGGGCAACTCAACACTGACCCCCAGATACTGGGTGACTCCACACTGACCCCCAGATACTGGGTGACTCCACACTGACCCCCAGATACTGGGCGCCCCCACACTGTCCCCCAGATACTGGGCGACTCCACACTGACCCCCAGATACTGGGCGACTCCACACTGTCCCCAGATACTGGGTGACTCCACACTGACCCCCAGATACTGGGTGACTCCACACTGACCCCCAGATACTGGGTGATTCCACACTGTCCCCCAGATACTGGGAGACTCCACACTGACCCCCAGATACTGTGCGATCCCACACTGACCCCCAGATACTGGGTGACTCCACACTGACCCCCAGATACTGTGCGACTCCACACTGTCCCCCAGATACTGTGCGATCCCACACTGACCCCCAGATACTGGGCGACTCCACACTGTCCCCAGATACTGTGCGATCCCACACTGACCCCCAGATACTGGGCGACTCCACACTGTCCCTCAGACACTGCGCCACTTTGACACTGTCACCCAGACACCGTGCGACTCGACATGGTCACCCAGGTACTGCGTAACTCCACACTGACCCTCAGATACTGCACGGGTCTGTGAATGGTAGGGCGTTGGGGAGAGTTATAGAAGAAAGAGAAAGAGGGGTACATGTTCATAGCTCCTTGAAAGTGGAGTCACAGGTGGACACAGTGGTGAAGAAGGCATTCGGCATGCTTGTTTTCACTGGTCGGGACATTGAATACAGGAATTGGGGTGTCTTGTTGAAGTTGTACAAGATGTTGGTAAGGCCACACTTGGAATACTGTGTGCAATTCAGGTCACCCGATTATAAAAAGGATATTATTAAACTAAAAAGAGCACTGGGCAACTCCACACTGACCCCCAGATACTGGGTGACTCCACACTGACCCCCAGATACTGGGCGACTCCACACTGACCCCCAGATACTGGGCAACTCCACACTGACCCCCAGATACTGGGCGACTCCACACTGACCCCCAGATACTGGGCAACTCCACACTGACCCCCAGATACTGGGCGACTCCACACTGACCCCCAGATACTGGGCAACTCCACACTGACCCCCAGATACTGGGCAACTCCACACTGACCCCCAGATACTGGGCGACTCCACACTGACCCCCAGATACTGGGCAACTCCACACTGACCCCCAGATACTGGGCAACTCCACACTGACCCCCAGATACTGGGCGACTCCACACTGACCCCCAGATACTGGGCGACTCCACACTGTCCCCCAGATACTGGGCGACTCCACACTGACCCCCAGATACTGGGCGACTCCACACTGACCCCCAGATACTGGGCAACTCCACACTGACCCCCAGATACTGGGCAACTCCACACTGACCCCCAGATACTGGGCGACTCCACACTGACCCCCAGATACTGGGCGACTCCACACTGTCCCCCAGATACTGGGCGACTCCACACTGACCCCCAGATACTGGGCGACTCCACACTGACCCCCAGATACTGGGCGACTCCACACTGTCCCCCAGATACTGTGCGATCCCACACTGTCCCCCAGATACTGGGCGACTCCACACTGTCCCCCAGATACTGGGCGACTCCACACTGACCCCCAGATACTGGGCGACTCCACACTGGCCCCCAGATACTGGGCGACTCCACACTGTCCCCCAGATACTGGGCGACTCCACACTGTCCCCCAGATACTGGGCGACTCCACACTGTCCCCCAGATACTGGGCGACTCCACACTGTCCCCCAGATACTGGGCGACTCCACACTGACCCCCAGATACTGGGCGACTCCACACTGACCCCCAGATACTGGGCGACTCCACACTGTCCCCAGATACTGGGCGACTCCACACTGACCCCCAGATACTGGGCGACTCCACACTGACCCCCAGATACTGGGCGACTCCACACTGACCCCCAGATACTGAGCGACTCCACACTGTCCCCCGGATACAGGGCGACTCCACACTGACCCCCAGATACTGGGCGACTCCACACTGACACCCCGATACTGGGCGACTCCACACTGTCACCCAGACACTGTGCGACTCGACATGGTCACCCAGGTACTGCGTAACTCCACACTGACCCTCAGATACTGCACGGGTCTGTGAATGGTTGGGCATTGGGGAGAGTTATAGAAGAAAGAGAAAGAGGGGTACATGTTCATAGCTCCTTGAAAGTGGAGTCACAGGGGGACAGAGTGGTGAAGAAGGCATTCGGCATGCTTGGTTTCATTGGTCGGGACATTGAATACAGGAATTGGGGTGTCTTGTTGAAGTTGTACAAGATGTTGGTAAGGCCACACTTGGAATACTGTGTGCAATTCTGGTCACCCTATTATAAAAAGGATTTTATGAAACTAAAAAGAGCACTGGGCAACTCCACACTGACCCCCAGATACTGGGCAACTCTACACTGTCCCCGAGATACTGGGCGACTCCACACTGTTTCCCAGATACTGGGCGACTCCACACTGTCCCCCAGATACTGGGCGACTCCACACTGATCCCCAGATACTGGGCAACTCCACACTGACCCCCAGATACTGGGTGACTCCACACTGTCCCCCAGATACTGTGCGATCCCACACTGACCCCCAGATACTGGGCGACTCCACACTGACCCCCAGATACTGGGCGACTCCACACTGACCCCCAGATACTGGGCGACTCCACACTGACCCCCAGATACTGGCCGACTCCACACTGACCCCCAGATACTGGGTGACTCCACACTGACCCCCAGATACTGGGTGACTCCACACTGTCCCCCAGATACTGTGCGATCCCACACTGACCCCCAGATACTGTGCGATCCCACACTGACCCCCAGATACTGGGCGACTCCACACTGACCCCCAGATACTGGGCGACTCCACACTGACCCCCAGATACTGGGCGACTCCACACTGACCCCAGATACTGGGCGACTCCACACTGACCCCCAGATACTGGGTGACTCCACACTGACCCCCAGATACTGGGTGACTCTACACTGTCCCCCAGATACTGTGCGATCCCACACTGACCCCCAGATACTGGGCGACTCCACACTGTTCCTCAGACACTGCGCCACTTTGACACTGTCACCCAGACACCGTGCGACTCGACATGGTCACCCAGGTACTGCGTAACACCACACTGACCCTCAGATACTGCACGAGTCTGTGAATGGTAGGGCGTTGGGGAGAGTTATAGAACAAAGAGAAAGAGGGGTACATGTTCATAGCTCCTTGAAAGTGGAGTCACAGGTGGACAGAGTGGTGAAGAAGGCATTCGGCATGCTTGGTTTCATTGGTCGGGACATTGAATACAGGAATTGGGGTGTCTTGTTGAAGTTGTACAAGATGTTGGTAAGGCCACACTTGGAATATTGTGTGCAATTCTGGTCACCCTATTATAAAAAGGATATTATGAAACTAAAAAGAGCACTGGGCAACTCCACACTGACCCCCAGATACTGGGCAACTCCACATTGACCCCCAGATACTGGGCGACTCCACACTGACCCCCAGATACTGGGCGACTCCACACAAGTCCCCCAGATACTGGGCGCCCCCACACTGACCCCCAGATACTGGGCGCCCCCACACTGTCCCCCAGATACTGGGCGACTCCACATTCTCCCGCAGATACTGGGTGAGTCCACACTGTCCCCCAGATGCTGGGCGACTCCACACTGACCCCCAGATACTGGGTGACTCCACACTGACCCCCAGATGCTGGGCGACTCCACACTGACCCCCAGATACTGGGCGCCCCCACACTGTCCCCCAGATACTGGGCGCCCCCACACTGTCCCCCAGATACTGGGCGCCCCCACACTGTCCCCCAGATACTGGGCGACTCCACATTCTCCCGCAGATACTGGGTGAGTCCACACTGTCCCCCAGATACTGGGCGACTCCACACTGTCCCCCAGATGCTGGGCGACTCCACACTGACCCCCAGATACTGGGTGACTCCACACTGACCCCCAGATACTGGGTGACCCCACACTGACCCCCAGATACTGGGCGCCACCACACTGTCCCCCAGATACTGGGCGACTCCACACTGTCCCCCAGATACTGGGCGACTCCACACTGACCCCCAGATACTGGGCGCCCCCACACTGTCCCCCAGATACTGGGCGACTCCACATTCTCCCGCAGATACTGGGTGAGTCCACACTGACCCCCAGATACTGGGCGACTCCACACTGTCCCCCAGATACTGGGCGACTCCACACTGTCCCCCAGATGCTGGGCGACTCCACACTGTCCCCCAGATACTGGGCGACTCCACACTGTCCCCCAGATACTGGGCGACTCCACACTGTCCCCCAGATGCTGGGCGACTCCACACTGACCCCCAGATACTGGGTGACTCCACACTGACCCCCAGATACTGGGTGACCCCACACTGACCCCCAGATACTGGGCGCCACCACACTGTCCCCCAGATACTGGGCGACTCCACACTGTCCCCCAGATACTGGGCGACTCCACACTGTCCCCCAGATACAGGTTAACTCCTCACTGTCCCGCCAAGATACTGCTTGACTTCAAACTGTCCCTCAGACACTGCGCGACTCGACACTGTCCCCCAGATACTGGGCAACTCCACACTGACCCCCAGATACTGGGCAAATCCACACTGACCCCCAGATACTGGGCAACTCCACACTGACCCCCAGATACTGGGCGACTCCACACTGTCCCCCAGATACTGGGCGACTTCACACTGTCCCCCAGATACTGGGCAACTCCACACTGACCCCCAGATACTGGGCGACTCCACACTGTCCCCCAGATACTGGGCGACTCCACACTGTCCCCCAGATACTGGGTGACTCCACACTGTCCCCCAGATACTGGGCGACTCCACACTGTCCCCCAGATACTGGGCGACTCCACACTGACCCCCAGATACTGTGCGATCCCACACTGACCCCCAGATACTGGGCGACTCCACACTGACCCCCAGATACTGGGTGACTCCACACTGTCCCTCAGACACTGCGCCACTTTGACACTGTCACCCAGACACTGTGCGACTCGACATGGTCACCCAGGTACTGCGTAACTCCACACTGACCCTCAGATACTGCACGAGTCTGTGAATGGTAGGGCGTTGGGGAGAGTTATAGAAGAAAGAGAAAGAGGGGTACATGTTCATAGCTCCTTGAAAGTGGAGTCACAGGGGGACAGAGTGGTGAAGAAGGCATTCGGCATGCTTGGTTTCACTGGTCGGGACATTGAATACAGGAATTGGGGTGTCTTGTTGAAGTTGTACAAGATGTTGGTAAGGCCACACTTGGAATACTGTGTGCAATTCTGGTCACCCGATTATAAAAAGGATATTATGAAACTAAAAAGAGCACTGGGCAACTCCACACTGACCCCCAGATACTGGGCGACTCCACACTGTCCCCCAGATACTGGGCGACTCCACACTTTCCCCCAGATACTGGGCGCCCCCACACTGTCCCCCAGATACTGGGCGACTCCACACTGACCCCCAGATACTGGACGACTCCACACTGACCCCCAGATACTGGGCGACTCCACACTGAGCCCCAGATACTGGGTGACTCCACACTGTCCCCCAGATACTGGGTGACTCCACACTGTCCCCCAAATACTGGGTGACTCCACACTGTCCCCCAGATACTGGGCGACTCCACACTGACCCCCAGATACTGGGTGACTCCACACTGACCCCCAGATACTGGGTGACTCCACACTGACCCCCAGATACTGGGCGACTCCACACTGACCCCCAGATACTGGGTGACTCCACACTGTCCCCCAGATACTGGGTGACTCCACACTGTCCCCCAGATACTGGGTGACTCCACACTGTCCCCCAGATACTGGGTGACTCCACACTGTCCCCCAGATACTGAGCGACTCCACACTGACCCCAAGATACTGGGTGACTCCACACTGTCCCCCAGATACTGGGCGACTCCACACTGACCCCCAGATACTGGGCGACTCCACACTGTCCCCCAGATACTGGGCGACTCCACACTGACCCCCAGATACTGAGCGACTCCACACTGACCCCCAGATACTGGGCGACTCCACACTGTCCCCCAGATACTGGGAGACTCCACACTGTCCCCCAGATACGGGGCGACTCCACACTGTCCCCCAGATACTGGGCGACTCCACACTGTCCCCCAGATACTGGGCGACTCCACACTGTCCCCCAGATACTGGGCGACTCCACACTGTCCTCCAGATACTGGGTGACTCCACACTGTCCCCCAGATACTGGGCGACTCTACACTGTCCCCAGATACTGGGTGACTGCACACTGACCCCCAGATACTGGGTGACTCCACACTGACCCCCAGATACTGGGCGACTCTACACTGTCCCCAGATACTGGGTGACTGCACACTGACCCCCAGATACTGGGTGACTCCACACTGTCCTCCAGATACTGGGTGACTCCACACTGTCCCCCAGATACTGGGCGACTCTACACTGTCCCCAGATACTGGGTGACTGCACACTGACCCCCAGATACTGGGAGACTCCACACTGTCCCCCAGATACTGGGTGACTCCACACTGTCCCCCAGATACTGGGCGACTCTACACTGTCCCCAGATACTGGGTGACTGCACACTGACCCCCAGATACTGGGCGACTCTACACTGTCCCCAGATACTGGGTGACTGCACACTGACCCCCAGATACTGGGAGACTCCACACTGTCCCCCAGATACTGGGCGACTCCACACTGTCCCCCAGATACTGGGCGACTCCACACTGACCCCCAGATACTGGGTGACTCCACACTGACCCCCAGATACTGGGCGACTCCACACTGTCCCCCAGATACTGGGCGACTCCACACTGACCCCCAGATACTGGGCGCCCCCACACTGTCCCCCAGATACTGGGCGACTCCACACTGACCCCCAGATACTGGGTGACTCCACACTGTCCCCCAGATACTGGGCGACTCTACACTGTCCCCAGATACTGGGTGACTCCACACTGACCCCCAGATACTGGGTGACTCGACACTGACCCCCAGATACTGGGCGACTCGACACTGTCCCCAGATACTGGGCGACTCCACACTGACCCCCAGATACTGGGCGACTCCACACTGACCCCCAGATACTGGGCGACTCGACACTGTCCCCCAGATATTGGGTGACTCCACACACTTTTTCCGGCTGCATGCCTGTGACTAGTGGTGTTCCGCAGGGCTCTGCATTGGGACCTCTGCTGTTTGTGATTTATATAAACGATCTGGAAGAAGGTGTAACTGGGGTGATCAGTAAGTTTGCGGACGACACAAAATTGGCTGGACTTGCAGATAGTGAGGAACATTGTCAGAGGCTGCAGAAGGACATAGATAGGCTGGAAATTTGGGCAAAGAAATGGCAGATGGAGTTCAATCCAGATGAATGCGAAGTGATGCATTTTGGTAGAACTAACGTAGCGGGGAGCTATACGATAAATGGCAGAACCATAAAGGGTGTAGATACGCAGAGGGACCTGGGTGTACAAGTCCACAGATCCTTGAAGGTGACGTCACAGGTGGAGAAGGTGGTGAAGAAGGCATTTGGCATGCTTGCCTTTATAGGACGGGGCATAGAGTATAAAAGTTGGGGTCTGATGTTGCAGATGTATAGAACGTTGGTTCGGCCACATTTGGAATACTGCGCCCAGTTCTGGTCGCCACACTACCAGAAGGCCGTGGAGGCTTCAGGGAGAGTGCAGTGGAGGTTTACCAGGATGTTGCCTGGTATGGAAGGGCTTAGTTATGAGGAGAGATTGGGTAAACTGAGGTTATTCTCAATGGAAAGGCGGAGGATGAGGGGTGACCTAATCGAGGTGTATAAAATTATGAAAGGCATAGATAGGGTGAACGGTGGGAAGCTTTTTCCCAGGTCGGTGGTGACGTTCACGAGGGGTCATAGATTCAAGGTGAGGCAGGGAAGGTTAAACACGGATATCAGAAGGACATATTTTACACAGAGGGTGGTGGGGGCCTGGAATGCGCTGCCGGGCAAGGTGGTGGAGGCAGACACACTGGGAACGTTTAAGACTTATCTAGACAGCCATATGAACGGAGTGGGAATGGAGGGATACAAAAGAATGGTCCAGTTTGGACTAGGGAGCGGCACGGGCTTGGAGGGCCGAAGGGCCTGTTCCTGTGCTGTATTGTTCTTTGTTCTCCGCCAGACACTGGTCGACTCCACACTGACCCCCAGATATTGGGGAACTCCACACTGCTCCCCAGATACTGGGCGACTCCATATTGATCCCCAGATACTGGGCGAGTCCACACTGTCCCCCAGATACTGGGTGACTCCACACTGTCCCCCAGATACTGGGCGACTCCACACTGACCCCCAGATACTGGGTGACTCCACACTGTTCCCCAGATACTGGGCGACTCCACACTGACCCCAGATACTGGGCGACACTACACTGACCCCCAGATACTGGGTGACTCCACACTGTCCCCCAGATACTGGGTGACTCCACACTGTCCCCCAGATACTGGGCGACTCCACACTGTCCCCCAGATACTGGGCGACTCCACACTGTCCCCCAGATACTGGGCAAGTCCACACTGTCCCCCAGATACTGGGCGACTCCACACTGACCCCCAGATACTGGGGGACTCCACACTGTCCCCAGATACTGGGCGACTCCACACTGTCCCCCAGATACTGGGCGACTCCACACTGTCCCCCAGATACTGGGCGACTCCACACTGTCCCCAGATACTGGGCGACTCCACACTGTCCCCCAGATACTGGGCGACTCCACACTGACCCCCAGATACTGGGCGACTCCACACTGTCCCCCAGATACTGGGCGACTCCACACTGACCCCCAGATACTGGGCGACTCCACACTGACCCCCAGATACTGGGCGACTCGACACTGGCCCCCAGATACTGGGGGACTTGAAACTGTCCCTCAGACACTGCGCGACTCGACACTGTCGCCCCGATACTGGGCGACACACACTGACCCCCAGAAACTGGGCGACACACACTGACCCCCAGATACTGGGTGACTCCACACTGACCCCCAGAAACTGTGTGACTCCACACTGTCCCCCAGATACTGGGCGACTCCACACTGTCCCCCAGATACTGGGCGACTCCACACTGTCCCCCAGATACTGGGAGACTCCACACTGTCCCCCAGATACTGGGCGACCCCACACTGACCCCCAGAAACTGGGTGACTCCACACTGACCCCCAGAAACTGGGTGACTCCACACTGTCCCCCAGATACTGGGAGACTCCACACTGTCCCCCAGATACTGGGAGACTCCACACAGACCCCCAGATACTGGGAGACTCCACACTGACCCCCAGATAATGGGCCACTCCACACTGACCCCCAGATACTGGGAGACTCCACACAGACCCCCAGATACTGGGTGACTCCACACTTTCCCCCAGATACTGGGAGACTCCACACAGACCCCCAGATACTGGGAGACTCCACACTGACCCCCAGATACTGGGCGACTCCACACTGTCCCCCAGACACTGCGACTCCACACTGTCCCCCAGATACTGGGCGACTCCACACTGTCCCCCAGACACTGCGACTCCACACTGCCCCCCAGATACTGGGCGACTCCACACTGTCCCCCAGACACTGCGACTCCACACTGTCCCCCAGACACTGCGACTCCACACTGTCCCCCTGATACTGGGCGACTCCACACTGTCCCCCAGATACTGCGACTCCACACTGTCCCCCAGACACTGCGACTCCACACTGTCCCCCAGATACTGGGCGACTCCACACTGTCCCCCAGATACTGCGACTCCACACTGTCCCCCAGACACTGCGACTCCACACTGTCCCCCAGATACTGGGCGACTCCACACTGTCCCCCAGATACTGGGCGACTCCACACTGACCCCCAGACACTGCGACTCCACACTGTCCCCCAGATACTGCGACTCCACACTGACCCCCAGATACTGGGCGACTCCACACTGACCCCCAGACACTGCGACTCCACACTGTCCCCCAGACACTGCGACTCCACACTGTCCCCCAGATACTGGGCGTCTCTATATTTTCACCTGGGCTTTGGGCCTTTATCACCTGGTGAGGGGAGAGTTGGGGCAGCTTATCTTCCGTCAGTGTTTCTTTCCAATGCCGTGTACCTCTGTGTGGCTCTGATTCGACTGACTGTGTCCCGGCTTCTCCTTAATCGGAGATCCAGGGAAAAGGTGAAGGAATGGGAGGGTATCTGAGTCAGCACATTGACAAGCCGCAGGAGAGAAGTGAAATCAGCAACTCCCCAAGGCTCTTTCAACAGCACCTTCCAAACCCAGGAGCACTAATATCTGGAAGGACAAGGCAGCAGGTACATGGGGACACCACTGCCTCGAAGTTTCCCTTCAAGCCACTCACCATCTTGATTTGGAAATATATCAGCCGTTCCTTCACTGTCGCTGGGGCAAAATCCTGGAACTTCCCCCCTAACAGCACTGTGGGTGTTCCTACACCACATGGACTACAGCTCAGCACCACCTTCTCAAGGGGCAATTAGGGATGGGCAATAAGCGCTAGCCCAGCCAGTGGTGCCCACACTCCCTGAACAAAATGAAAAGTCTGTGGGGACACTGGGTACAGTTGCCAACCCTTCAGGATTGTCTTGGATTTTAAGTTGACTGATTAGTGTCACAATTCGGCTCACGTTAACACTGCAGAGAAGTTACTGTGAAAATCCCCTGGCCATCACACTCCGGTGCCTGTTTAGGTACACTGAGGGAGAATTTAGCACGGCCAATGCACCCTAACCAGCTCGTCTTTCAGACTGTGGGAGGAAACTGGAGCACCCGGAGGAAACCCACGCAGACATGGGGAGAATGTGCGAACTCCACACAGACAGTGACCCAAGCCGGGAATTGAACCCATGTCCCTGGCGCTGTGAGACGGCAGTGCGAACCACTGGGCTACTGTGCTGCCCCAAGTCTCCAGACATTGAAGTTTAATCCCCAGGTTGCTGCTGGAATGGGGGGTAGGGGGTGGTAACACAGGAGAGAGAAAAGTAAAATGACTAGGACATTAAATTTTTTTTTTCATTTAATTTGATCACTTTTGGTTGTGTGAAAGATAGGAGCGGGAGGCAGGGGGGAGAAGGGCTGTTTGAAAAGAAAGATTTATTCGATTGAGTCTGATTCCCGATGTGCCTCGGTGTCAGTGAGACATGGCGAGGATGGGGTTGTTGGGACGGTGTTGAGTGGGGGTAGCGGGGCAGTGGGTGGGCTGTCATGTGAATAAAACCTCAATGAAAGGCGGCACGGTAGCACAGTGGTTAGCGCTGCTGCCTCACAGCACCAGAGACCCAGGTTCGATTCCCGGCTTGGGTCACTGTCTGTGCGGAGTCTGCACGTTCTCCCGGTGTCTGCGTGGGTTTCCTCCGGGTGCTCCGGTTTCCTCCCACAGTCCGAACGATATGCAGGTTAGGTGGATTGGCCATGCTAAATTACCCCTTAGTGTCCCAAGGTGTGTAGGTTAGGTGGATTGGCCATGCTAAATTGCCGTTTAGTGTCCAAAGATGTGGAGGTTAGGTGGATTGGCCATGCTAAATTGCCCCTTAGTGTCCAAAGATGTGTGAGTTAGGTGGATTGGCCATGCTAAATTGCCCCTTAGTGTCCAAAGATGTGTGAGTTAGGTGGATTGGCCATGCTAAATTGCCCCTTAGTGTCCAAAGATGTGTGAGTTAGGTGGATTGGCCATGCTAAAT
Source organism: Mustelus asterias (assembly GCF_964213995.1). Taxonomy (NCBI): domain Eukaryota; kingdom Metazoa; phylum Chordata; class Chondrichthyes; order Carcharhiniformes; family Triakidae; genus Mustelus; species Mustelus asterias. The sequence continues at coordinate 86,513 of NW_027590297.1, read as the reverse complement.
TGCCCCTTAATGTCGAGGATGTGCAGGTTCGGGGGATTGGCCATGCTAAATTGTCCCTTAGTGTCCAATGATGTAAAGGTTAGGTGGATTGGCCATGCTAAATCGGCCCATAGTGTCCAAAGATGAGCAGGTTAGGTGGATTGGCCATGTTAAATTGCCCCTCAGTGTCCAAAGATGTGTGAGTTAGTTGGATTGGCCATGCTAAATTGCCCCTTAGTGTCAAGGGGTTAGCAGGGTAAATATGTGGGGTTACAGGGAACCGGGTCTGGGTGGGATTGTCGCCAGTGCAGGCTCGATGGGCTGAATAGCCTCCTTCTGCACTGTGAGGAAGGTGTCTCTGGCAGAGTTGGGAACCACAGGAGTCGAAGGCCTCCAGTTCCTCGCGTCATTTGCATTCCAGGTGTGTGCAGACTGCTTGCCACGCTCGGGGAGACATTATGCTCCTGATGATAGATTATAAAATCATCTCTTCACCATTAAGCAGCTCCTTCCACAGATTACAGCCTCCGAACACTGTACAAGGCTGGCTGGATTAGACATCTCTGATCCACTGCTCCTCCCCACTGACTGTAGCGGGGTGTGGGGGGGGGGGGCTGTGGCGGGGGTGGGGGGGGGGGGGCGCGACGCTCTGAATTATTTAGGCTTTAAATGCCAAACTCTCTCGAGCAACAATACACTGCGGTGAATTATTCATGGCACGGCTGGGGCGATTTTATTTACAGTCAGGAGGCTGACGTGGGACGACTTGGCATTCTGGCAGCACAGGTGCTGTCAAAGATCCCATCTGTTTTAACCTTTTATCGCTGGCCGGTTGCCAAGGCAACTGGGAGGATGGCAGGGAGGGGGGGGGGGGGGGGGGTGCGTGGGGAGGCCCCCGATCGCGGACAATTCCAGCCGAGGCCTCCTCGGCAGGGCCGGCCAGCCTTTAGCACACGGTTTCCTGCGTGTCATGGCGGGTTGACTCCAGCGGCTGGGCGCATCCGTCTGCGGCTAACACTGAATGCCGAGTGGGCATTTCCCGACAGAGAGCTTTTCCATTGATGTGACCGGGCTATGTGCTATTGTGGGATGCAGCGTGGCCGTGTGCAGCTTGACATTACCTTCCAGTCACACGCCCCTGTTGCTGAGGACGAGGGTACCACACTCATAGAATCCCTACAGTGCAGAAGGAGGCCATTCGGCCAATTGAGCCTGCACCGACAACAGTCCCAGCCTATCCCCAAAAAACCCCACATATTTACCCTGCTAATCCTCCAGACACTAAGGGCAGTTTAGCATGGCCAATCCACCTAACCTGCACATCTTTGGACACTAAGGGGCAATTTAGCATGGCCAATCCTCCTAACCCGCACATCTTTGGACACTAAGGGTTAATTTAGCATGGCCAATCCTCCTAACCCGCACATCTTTGGACACTAAGGGTTAATTTAGCATGGCCAATCCACCTAACCTGCACATCTTTGGACACTAAGGGTTAATTTAGCATGGCCAATCCTCCTAACCCGCACATCTTTGGACACTAAGGGGCAATTTAGCATGGCCAATCCACCTAACCTGCACATCTTTGGACACAAAGAGGCAATTTAGCATGGCCAATCCACCTAACCTGCACATCTTTGGACACTAAGCGGCAATTTAGCATGGCCAATCCACCTAACCTACACATCTTTGGACACTAAGGGTTAATTTACCATGGCCAATCCACCTAACCCGCACATCTTTGGACACTAAGGGTTAATTTAGCATGGCCAATCCACCTAACCCGCACATCTTTGGACACTAAGGGTTAATTAAGCAAGGCCAATCCACCTAACCAGCACATCTTTGGACACTAAGGGTTAATTTAGCATGGCCAATCCACCTAACCTACACATCTTTGGACACTAAGGGTTAATTTAGCATGGCCAATCCACCTAACCCGCACATCTTTGGACACTAAGGGTTAAATTAGCATGGCCAATCCACCTAACCCGCACATCTTTGGACTGTGGGAGGAAACCGGAGCACCCGGAGGAAATCCATGCAGACACGGGGAGAATGTGCAGACTCCACACAGACAGTGACCCGAGGCAGGAATTGAACCTGGGTCGCTGGGGCTGTGAGGAAGCACTGCTAAACACCATCCCACCGTGCCACCCATGCAAACACCATTGCTGCAATTAGCCTTCAAGGGATGGTGGCATGCCATCACTAGAAGTGGAATGTGTCATGCGTTCCAGTCTCTGTGTCACTTTAGCCTGTGAGTGGAACACAGCACACACAGCTCTGTGGTTAATGTCTTCCTTCTATCCATCCATGTACATATGTTCTGTGCCTGCTCTTAACAAATGAGCTGACACCGTTTTCACACAATGAGGGATTGGATCCTTTATATCATTGGGAAAACACAACAGCTGTCAGCCCTCTCGAGGTTCCCCCCAAATCACAGAGCCTCCTGCCCTGCGGACCAATATCACCATCCCTTCATCATCGCTGGGTCTATTTCCCAGAAGGGTTGCTGGAAAACAGCAGGGGCAAGGTTTTGAGCTGATAACATGAGGCCATTTTGTGATGATGAGGGAGCTAAAGGTTAACGGAGGGAAGGGATGGGAACGTGGAGTTGAGGTGACAATCAGATCAGCCGTCATCGATTAGGGTGCATTGGTCGTGCTAAATTCTCCCTCAGTGTACCCGAACAGGTGCCTGAGTGTGGTCATAGAGTCATTGAGGTTTACAGCATGGAAACAGACCCTTCGGCCCAACTTGTCCATGCTGCCCTTTTTTTTAAAAACCCCTAAGATAATCCCAATTGCCTGCATTTGGCCCATATCCCTCTATACCCATCGTACCCATGTAACTGTCTAAACGCTTTTTAAAAGACAAAATTGTACCCGCCTCTACTACTACCTCTGGCAGCTTGTTCCAGACACTCACCACCCTCTGTGTGAAAAAACTACCCCTCTGGATGCTTTTGTTATTCTCCCCTCTCACCTTAAACCTATGCCCTCTAGTTTTAGACTCCCCTACCTTTGGGAAAAGATATTGACTATCTAGCTAATCTGTGTCCCTCATTATTTTATAGACCTCTATAAGATCATCCCTCAGCCTCCTACGCTCCAGAGAAAAAAGTCCCAGTCTATCCAGCCTCTCCTTATAACTCAATCCATCAAGTCCCGGTAGCATCCCAGTAAATCTTTTCTGCACTCTTTCTAGTTTAATAATATCCTTTTTATAATAGGGTGACCAGAATTGCACACAGTATTCCAAGTGTGACCTTACCAATGTCTTGTACAGCTTCAACAAGACGTTCCAACTCCTGTATTCAATGTTCTGACCAATGAAACCAAGCATGCCGAATGCCTTCTTCACCATTCTGTCCACCTGTGACTCCACTTTCAAGGAGCTATGAACATGTACCCCTAAATCTCTTTGTTCTGTAACTCTCCCCAACGCCCTACCATTAACTGAGTAAGTCCTGTCCTGGTTCAATCTACCAAAATGCATCACCTCGCATTTGTCTAAATTAAACTCCATCTGCCATTCGTCAGCCCACTGGCCCAATTGATCAAGATCCTGTTGCAATTGGAGATAACTTTCTTCACTGTCCACTGTGCCACCAATCTTGGTGTCATCTGCAAACTTACTAACCATGCCTCCTATATTCTCATCCAAATCATTAATATAAATGACAAATAACAGTGCACCCAGCACTGATCCCTGAGGCACACCGCTGGTCACAGGTCTTCAGTTTGAAAAACAACCCTCTGGCTTCTGTCAAGAAGCCAATTTTGTATCCATTTGGATACCTCACCCTGGATCCCGTGAGATTTAACCTTATGCAACAACCTACTATGCGGTGACTGAAGGATTTTCACAGTAACTTCATTGCAATGTTAATGTAAGCCTACTTGTGACACTAATAAATAAACTTTTACTTATTGAATGATGGTGAATTATAGAGGTCTATAAAATAATGAGGGGTATAGATCAGCTAGATAGTCAATATCTTTTCCCAAAGGTAGGGGAGTCTAAAACTCGAGAGCATAGGTTTAAGGTGAGAGGGGAGAGATACAAAAGGGTCCAGAGGGGCAATTTATTCACTCAGAGGGTGGTGAGTGTCTGGAACGAGCTGCCAGAGGTAGTAGTAGAGGCGGGTATAATTTTGTCTTTTAAAAAGCATTTAGACAGTTACGCGGGTAAGTTGGGGATAGAGGGATATGGGCCAAACGTGGGCAATTGGGACTAGCTTAGGGGTTTAAAAAAAAGGTGGCATGGACAAGTTAGGCCAAAAGGCCTGTTTCCATGCTGTAAACCTTGAGGACTCTAAGGCTCAGGGGGTTGGGGAGTTGGGGAAAGGGAGGGGGTCGCATAGCAGCAAATGGCCACTCCTGCTTCTGCTACTTCACAAAGACAGGATGTAGAAGGGGAATGGAGAGAAACAAGGGCAACCAGGGATTGGTCAATAGATCTGGCGCTATCAGCATTATCCCAGGATCAGGTGAAGGGGCTCACAGGACCATAAGAAATAAGAACAGGAGTAGGCCATTCAGCCCCTCGGGCCTGCTCCACCATTCAATAAGATAAAGTTAAAGTTTATTTCTTAAAGTCACAAGCAGGCTTACATTAACACTGCAATGAAGTTACTGTGAAAATCCCCTAGTCGCCACACTCCGGCGCCTGTTCGGGTTACACTGAGGGAGAATTTAGCACGGTCATTGCACCCGAACCAGCACACCTTTCGGACTGTGGGAGGAAACCGGAGCACCCGGAGGAAACCCACGCAGACACGGGGAGAATGTGCAAACTCCACACAGACAGTGTCCCGAGGCTGGAATTGAACCTGGGTCCCTGGCACTGTGAGGCAGCAGTGCTAACCACTGTGCCACCGTGCCACCCGATCATGGCTGAGCCGGTATTCCTCATGTCCACTTTCCTGCCCTTTCCCCATAACCTTTGATTCCCTTACTGATCAAAGATCTATCTATCTTGGCCTTAAATATACACAAGGACTCTGCACTCCACAGCTCTCTGTGGCAAGGAGTTCCAAAGATCCACAACCCTCAGAGAAGAAATTCCTCCTCACCCCAGTATTAAATTGGTGTCCCTTTATTCTGAGACTCTGCCCTCTGGTCCTGGACTCTCCTATGAGGGGAAACATCATCTCAGCATTTACCCTGTCAAACCCCTCAAGAGTCCTCTATGTTTCAATGAGATCACTTCTCATTCTTCTAAATCCAATGGGTAGAGTCCCAACCTCTTTCACCTTTCATAGAATCACAGAATCACAGAATCCCTTTCATAGAATCATAGAATCCCTACAGTGCAGAAGGAGGCCATTCGGTCCATCGAGTCTGTACCGACCACAATCCCACCCAGGCCCCGTAACCCCACTTATTTACCTTTGCTAATCCCCTGAGACTAGGGTCAATTTATCATGGCCAATCAACCTAACCCGCACATCTTTGGACTGTGGGAGGAAACCGGAGCACCCGGAGGAAACCCACGCAGACACGGGGAGGACGTGCAGACTCCGCACAGACAGTGACCCGAGGTCGGAATTGAACCGGGGTTCCTGGCGCTGTGAGGCAGCAGTGCTAACCACTGTGCCACCGTGCCGCCCACAAGATTGTCCTCATAAGACAATCCCGCCTAGTGAACCTTCTCTGAACTGCTTCCAATGAAATAATAACTTTCCTTAAATGAGGGGACCAAAACGGCTCACAGTGCTCCAGATGTGTTCTTTCCAATACCTTGTACAGTTGCAGCAAGACTTCCCTTCTTATACTCCAACCCCCTTAAGGGCCAACAAGGTTGGTCCACTTTGGCAGCAATAATAGGAAGGCAGATTATTATTTTAATGGGTGTAAATTAAGAGAGGCAGATACTCAGCGAGAGCTTGGTGTCCGTGTGCATCAGTCGCTGAAAGTAAGCGCGCAGGTACAGCAGGCAGTAATGAAGGCAAATGGTATGTTGGCCTTCATAGCGAGAGGATTTGAGTATAGGGATAGGGATGTTTTGCTGCAATTGTACAGGGCGTTGGTGAGGCCACACCTGGAGTATTGTGTGCAGTTTTGGTGTCCTTATCTGAGGAAGGATGTGCTTGCTATAGAGGGAGCACAGCGAAGGTTTCCCAGGCTGATTCCTGGAATGGCAGGTCTGTGATATGAGGAGAGACTAAGTCGGTTAGGATTATATTCATTGGAGTTTAGAAGAGTGAAGGGGGGATCTCATAGAAATTTATGAAATTCTAACAGGGTTAGACAGGGTAGATTCAGGAAGAATGTTCCGGATGGTGGGGGAGTCCAGAACTGGGGAGTCATGGTTTGAGGATAAGGGGTAAACCTTTTAGAACTGAGGTGAGGAGAATTTCTTCACCCAGAGGGTGGTGAATGTGTGGAATTCACTACCACAGAATGTAGTTGAGGCCAAAACATTGTGTGATTTCAAGAAGAAATTAGATATAGCTCTTGGGGCTAAAGGAATCAGGGGATATGGGAGGAAGGGGGAGATCAGGATATTGAATTTGATGATCAGCCATGATCAAAATGAATGGCAGAGCAGGCTTGAAGGGCCGAATGGCCTCCTCCTGCTTCTAGTTTCTATGTATGTTTCTGTGTTTGAATTACCCTTCCTGATTACCTGCTGTACCTGTGTGCTAGCTTTCTGTGTTTCGTGAACAAGTGCCCCAAGTCCCTTTGTGCTGCAGCTTTCTGCAGTTTTTCTCTATTTAAATAATACTGTTCTTGTGTCCTCCCTTCCAAAATGAACAACTTCACCTTTTCCCACGTTATCCTCTATTTGCCAACATTGGCCCACTTACTGAGTCTTTCACTATCTCTTTGTAAACCCTGTATCCCTCTCGTAAGTTGCCTTTCGACCTATTTTTGTGTCATCATGAGCTGAAGCCATGGAGGTGCCCAGGAAGACAACCGGAATCCAGACTGTTAAACAGGAATTGCTAACAGCAAGTAATTCAGCAGTGGAACTCGCAGTGACAGGGATCTCAAACTCATAGATTCATAGAAGCTCGACAGTGCAGAAGGAAGCCATTCAGTCCATCGAGTCTGTACCCACTTTTTCTGACAGAGTACCTTACCCAGGCCCTTTCCCCCGCCCACTCCATGTAACCTCACATATTTACTATGGCCAATCCACCTAATCTACACATCTTTGGACACTAAGGGGCAAGTTAGCATGGCCAATCCACCTAACCTACACATCTTTGGACACTAAGGGGCAAGTTAGCATGGCCAATCCACCTAATCTACACATCTTTGGACACTAAGGGACAATTTAGCATGGCCAATCCACCTAATCTACACATCTTTGGACACTAAGGGACAATTTAGTATGGCCAATCCACCTAACCTGCACATCTTTGGACACTAAGGGACAATTTAGTATGGCCAATCCACCTAACCCACACATCTTTGGACACCACGGAGCAATTTAGCATGTCTAATCAACTTCTTTGAACTGTGGGAGGAAACCGGGGCACCCGGAGTAAACCCATGCAGACATGGGGAGAACGTGCAGACTCCGCACAGACAGTGACCCAAGCCGAAAATCGAACCCTGGTCCCTGGCGCTGTGAGGCAGCAGTTAATTACTAACTCTGAAGTTAGTCAGAGTATCTTGTGAACACCCAGACAACTGCCCCGCCTGAGTTTTGGATTCTATCATGCCATGGGAAGTATTCAAGCTCCAGAGAGTTACTCCATTCGTGGAGCAATAAAAAAGACAACAACAAAAGGAGAAATTAGATCTTTATCTTGTGCCATTCATGACCTCATATCTTCCTAAAGAAGCCCTGATGGCAGCAGGAGAGGTGATGCTAGCACACTGGCAGTGTCATTGGACTGATAATCCCAAAGGAGAAATGGGATCGGGACTTGAAGTATCACGCTGATGGGTAGAAGGAGTGAAATCTGGGTGGCACGGTGGCACAGTGGTTAGCACTGCTGCCTCAGAGCGCCAGGAAGCCGGGTTCAATTCTGACTGTCTGTGTGGAGTTGGCACATTCTCCCTGCGTCTGCGTGGGTTTCCTCCAGGTGCTCCAGTTTCCTATCACACTCTAAAAGACGTGCTAAATTGCCCCTTAGTGTCCTAAAATGTGCAGGTTAGGTGGATTGGCCATGCTAAATTTTCCCTTAGTGTCTAAAGATGTGCAGGTTAGGTGGATTGGCCATGCTAAATTGTCCCTTAGTGTCCAAAGATGTGTAGGTTAGGTGGATTGGCCATGCTAAATTGCCCCTTCGTGTCCTAAGATGTGCAGGTTAGGTGGATTGGCCATGCTAAATTGCCCCTTAGTGTTCAATGATGTGCAGGTTAGGTGGATTGGCCATGCTAAATTGCCCCTTAGTGTCCTAAGATGTGCAGGTTAGGTGGACTGACCATGCTAAATTGCCCCTTCGTGTCCTAAGATGTGTAGGTTAGGTGGATTGGCCATGCTAAATTGCCCCTTCGTGTCCTAAGATGTGCAGGTTAGGTGGATTGGCCATGCTAAATTGCCCCTTAGTGTTCAATGATGTGCAGGTTAGGTGGATTGGCCATGCTAAATTGCCCCTTCGTGTCCTAAGATGTGCAGGTTAGGTGGATTGGCCATGCTAAATTTTCCCTTAGTGTCTAAAGATGTGCAGATTAGGTGGATTGGCCATGATAAATTGCCCCTTAGTGTCCAAAGATGTGTAGGTTAGGTGGACTGACCATGCTAAATTGCCCCTTAGTGTTCAAAGATGTGCAGGTTAGGTGGATTGGCCATGCTAAATTTTCCCTTAGTGTCTAAAGATGTGCAGATTAGGTGGATTGGCCATGATAAATTGTCCCTTAGTGTCCAAAGATGTGTAGGTTAGGTGGATTGGCCATGCTAAATTGCCCCTTCGTGTCCTAAGATGCGCAGGTTAGGTGGATTGAACATGCTAAATTGCCCCTTAGTGTCCAAAGATCTTCAGGTTAGGTTGGATTAGCCATGGGAATTGTGTGGGGTTACAGGGATAGAGCATGGAGAGGGCCTGGGTTAGACACTCTGCCAGCAAGCCAGTGCAGGCTTGATGGGCCGAATGGCTTCTCCAGCAATGTAGGGATTCTATGACAGTCGCTATGTAAACCCTGAGGTTTCCATCATCTCCCTGGGTTCCTTCCAAAGAAGCTTTTGCAAACATACTTCCATTAATCCTCTCCACCATCAACGTTGTTAGGTTCAACTGTTCAATTTTGATTTTGTTAGCCTGTTTACTATTGATGCTCACGATGCTTGGTTGGTTAAGTCTGGGCGCAGACTCCGAGTCAAGTAAGCAGACTGTAGAAAGTGCTAGAGTTGTAAGCACAGAGCAGACATGTTAAAACACTAAGAATTAAACCCGTTAAACATATACCAGTGTCATCTCTGCACAACTCCGAGATATAGAACGTGCAATAAATATCTCTGGGCTTTCCGACACGGATGCCATCATCTCACGTGAGAACACCATCCACCAGGTACACGGTACATACTCTTGCAACTCAGCCAACGTTGTCTACCTGATACGCTGCAGGAAAGGATGTCCCGAGACATGGTACATTGGGGAAACCATGCAGACGCTACAACAACGGATGAATGAACACCACTCGACAATCACCAGGCAAGACTGTTCTCTTCCTGTGGGGGAGCACTTCAGCAGTCACGGGCATTCAGCCTCGGATCTTCAGGTAAGCGTCCTCCAAGGCGGCCTTCACAACACACGATAGCGCAGAGTCATAGAAATCATAGAAACCCTACAGTGCAGAAGGAGGCCATTCGGCCCATCGAGTCTGCACCGACCACAATCCCACCCAGGCCCTACCCCCACATATTTACCCATTAATCCCTCTAACCTACGCATCCCAGGACTCTAAGGGGCAATTTTTAACCTGGCCAATCAACCTAACCCGCACCGCTGAGCAGAAACTGATAGCCAAGTTCCGCACACATGAGGACGGCCTCAACCGGGATGTTGGATTTATGTCACATTATCAGTAACCCCCACAGCTTGCCTCCTGGACTTGCAGAATTTCACTAGCTGTTCTGTCTGGAGACAATACACATCTCTTTAACCTGTGTTTAATTTTCCCTCCACCCACATTGCCTGTACATTTAAGACCTGGCTGGTTGTAGGATTCGCATTCTAATTAGTATTCTGCAACTTGATTCTGTCTGTTTGCACTGTTTGAGAGCAGATATCCACTCCATCTGACGAAGGAGCAGTGCTCCGAAAGCTTATGGTATTTGCTACCAAATAAACCTGTTGGACTTTAACCTGGTGTTGTGAGACTACTTACTGTTTCCGCTAACCTCAGGGCCAGCCACATCTGACCACTGGCTGCGTTCCCTGCTATGACTGGCTCCCAAAAAACCTTTCAAACCTTTCTTGACCTTTCAAAGCTTTCCTAGCATTTGCACAGGTCATTGTTCAGGAACCCCTCACCAGCACATAGGACCTAAGAGTAGGAGTAGGCCATTCAGCCCTTCGAGCCTGCCCTGCTGTTCAGCAAGATTATGGTCAATTTGGTTCCAGTCTCAACTCCGCTTTGCTGCCTCTCAAAAAAATCTGTCGAGCTCTCGAGCAAATTCAATGATCTGGTCACCTTTACAGGGGAACCAGGGATGGGCAATAAATACATATCTGGATAGAAAATTCACAGATAAAAGATGAGTCTCGGAGTTGCTTCATTCTCTGGCAAGTCGACAGTGTGGTAGACTGAACAGTGTTTCATTACTCTGCACAATATCCACTTCTGAGAAGCCTTTAGCTTCCTCACAATGCAGCTGGATGTGGGGAAATATATCGGAGTCTTTTATTGTTCATTGTGTGAGGTGACCTTTCCACACAGCAGCCGCATGGCGGGCAGTCAAATCGATCTCAATATCAAACCTGGCGGCTTGGAGAATAGGACAACTTCAATCGCCCATTTTCCCGCTGCGAGACTGTCTCAAAGCCAGCCGACACTCTCTGATTCTGTGACTCACAGCCCCCTTACCATCTGCGCACAAGATCAATATTTTCCAGCGCTCTGCACTGGGCTCATGAAAAAAGAGTTTATAAAAAAAGTTTATTTATTAGTGTCGCAAGTCAGCTTACATTCACACTGCAATGACACACTTCCGCTACGACTCTCACCAACTTTTACAGATGCACCATAGAAAGCATTCTTTCTGGTTGTATCACAGCTTAGTATGACTCCTGCTCTGACCAAGACCCGCAAGAAACTACAAAAGCTCGTAAATGTAGTCCAATCCATCACGCAAACCAACCTCCCATCCATTGACCCTGTCTACACTTCCTGCTGTATTGGTCCCCTTATTTACGGAAGGATATATTGGCCTTGGAGGGAGTGCAGAGAAGGTTCACCAGGTTGAGGGGTGTTGATTATGAGGAGAGACTGAGCAGATTGGGTTTGTACTCGTTGGAATTTAGAAGGCTGAGGGGGGATCTTATAGAGACCTATAAGATAATGAAGGGGCTGGATAGGGTAGAGGTGGAGAGATTCTTTCCACTTAGAAAGGAAGCTAGAACTAGAGGGCACAGCCTCAAAATAAAGGGGGGTCAGTTTAGGACAGAGTTGAGGAGGAACTTCTTCTCTCAAAGGGTGGTGAATCTCTGGAATTCTCTGCCCACTGAAGTGGTGGAGGCTACCTCGTTGAATATGTTTAAATCACGGATAGATGGATTCCTGATTGGTAAGGGAATTAGGGGTTATAGGGATCAGGCGGGTAAGTGGAACTGATCCACTTCAGATCAGCCATGATCTTATTGAATGGCGGGGCAGGCTCGAGGGGCTAGATGGCCTACTCCTGCTCCTATTTCTTATTTTCTTATGTTCTTAATGAAGTTACTGTGAAATTCCCCTCGTCGCCACACTCCGGCCCCTGTTTGGGTACACTGAGGGAGAATTTAGCACGTCCAATGCACCCGAACCAGCACGTCTTTCAGACTGTGGGAGGAAACTGGAGCACCCGGAGGAAACCCACGCAGACACTCTGTGCATTCCGCACAGACAGTGATCCAAGCTGGGAATCGAACACAGGTCCCTGGTGCTATGAGGCAGCAGAGATAACCACTGTGCCAACGTGCTGCCCTGTTCATGGCCAATGAGTGTGACATTTGGTGAGTTTAATGTCCAATTCTTCTGCTGTTCAAAGACACACTCATCAACTCGTCAGCTCATGTTCCAACATATTCGCATTCCTGTCTCTACTGTCTCAGAAGACTAAGGAAATTTGGCATTTCCGCTGTGACTCTCACCAACTTTTACAGAAGCACCATAGAAAGCATTCTTTCTGGTTGTATCACAGCTTGGTATGGGCTCCTGCTCTGCCCAAGACCGCAAGAAACTACAAAAGCTCGTAAATGTAGCCCAATCCATCACGCAACCCAACCTCCCATCCATTGACCCTGTCTACACTTCCTGCTGCCTCAGCAAAGCAGCCAGCATAATCAAGGACCCCACGCACCCCGGACATTCTCTCTTCTACCTTCTTCTGTCAGGGAAAAGATACAAAAGTCTGAGGTCACGTACCAACCGACACAAGAACAGCTTCTTCCCTGCTGCCGTCAGACTTTTGAATGGACCTACCTCGCATTAAGTTGATCTTTCTCTACACCCTAGCTATGACTGTAACACTACATTCTGCACTCTCTCCTTTCCTTCTCTATGAATGGTATGCTTTGTCTGTATAGCGCGCAAGAAACAATACTTTTCACTGTATGTTAATACATGTGACAATAATAAATCCAATCAAATCACCGTGGAAACCTGAGATCATCAAAAATCCGGCCACCCGTGCGTGAACTTGCAGCAAGGCCCTGGATGGGAATTCCAACCCTCAATCCACCTGGGGACGTGAAATCTCCTGCCTGAGGTCGACGGACCCTTCAACGGTTCATTAAACTGTCTGTGCCGCCCACAACGATTCCACTCCCCCCGCTCCGGAGGTTGGGATTGGAAAATGGACCCCCTCCGCCGTTCCCCATCATCCTCTGTGCTCACAGCCCCACACACTTCCTGCCAAGCAACTTCTTCATTTTAACATTCTCATCCTTGTCTCCCCTCCAGCCCACCACTGTCCCTGACCCTGGGAGTTCCTCTGACCCCACAGCGCTCCCTGACTCCAGCCCCATGAGGGGACTCTCGATTTTAATCCCTCCATCACTGGTGGCCATGCCCCAAAAAATCATAAAATTATAGAATCCTACAGGGCAGAAGGAGGCCATTCGGCCTATCGAGCTTGCACTGACCACAATCCCACCCAGGCCCTATCCACATAGCCCCATGCATTTACCCTAGCTCGTCCCCTTGATACTAAGGGTCAATTTAGCATGGCTAATCCACCCAACCCGCACATCTGTGGGATCCATCTAATCCCAGTGCTCTGGATGTCCAATTCTACATCCGGCCCCCCCCCACCCTCCACCCACCCCCCCGCCGCAACACAAAAACACACACACACACAAAAACACACACACACACACACACACACAAAAACACACACACACACACACACACACAAAAACACACACACACACACACAAAAACACACACACACACAAAAACACACACACACACACACACACACAAAAACACACACACAGAAACACACGCACACACATACACACACACAAAAACACATGCACACACACACAAAAACACACGCACACACACACACAAAAACACATGCACACACACACACACAAAAACACACACACACACACACACACACACAAAAACACACACACACACACACAAAAACACACACACACACAAAAACACACACACACACACACACACACAAAAACACACACACAGAAACACACGCACACACATACACACACACAAAAACACATGCACACACACACAAAAACACACGCACACACACACACAAAAACACATGCACACACACACACACAAAAACACATGCACACACACACAAAAACACATGCACACACACACACACACACACAAAAACACATGCACACACACACACACAAAAACACATGCACACACACACACACAAAAACACATGCACACACACACACACAAAAACACATGCACACACACACACACAAAAACACACACACACACAAAAACACATGCACACACACACAAAAACACATACACACACACACAAAAACACACGCACACACACACACAAAAACACATGCACACACACACACACAAAAACACATGCACACACACACACACAAAAACACATGCACACACACACAAAAACACACGCACACACACACACACACACACAAAAACACATGCACACACACACAAAAACACATGCACACACACACACAAAAACACATGCACACACACACACACACACACAAAAACACATGCACACACACACACACACACACAAAAACACATGCACACACACACACACACACAAAAACACATGCACACACACACACACAAAAACACATGCACACACACACAAAAACACACGCACACACAAAAACACACGCACACACACAAAAACACATACACACACACACACACAAAAACACATGCACACACACACACACAAAAACACATGCACACACACACAAAAACACATGCACACACACACACACAAAAACACATGCACACACACACAAAAACACACACACACACAAAAACACATGCACACACACACAAAAACACATACACACACACACAAAAACACATGCACACACAAAAACACGCACACACACACACACAAAAACACACGCACATGCACACACATACACACACAAAAACACATGCACACACACACAAAAACACATGCACACACACACAAAAACACATGCACACACACACACACAAAAACACATGCACACACACACAAAAACACACACACACACAAAAACACATACACACACACACAAAAGCACACACACACACAAAAACACATGCACACACACACACACAAAAACACATGCACACACACACAAAAACACACACACACACAAAAACACATGCACACACACACAAAAACACACACACACACAAAAACACATGCACACACACACAAAAACACACACACACACAAAAACACATGCACACACACACAAAAACACACACACACACAAAAACACGCACACACACACACACAAAAACACACGCACACGCACACGCACACACACACACACAAAAACACATGCACACACACACACACAAAAACACGCACACACACACAAAAACACACGCACACACATACACACACACACAAAAACACACGCACACGCACACACATACACACACACACAAAAACACACGCACACACACACACAAAAACACACGCACACACACACACACACATACACACAGCCTCTCTTTCTCCTTTTCTCAGACACTTTTTAAAGACCTTTCAGACGAACCTAATGGACGGGATTTTACGGCTTTGCGCAACCTGAAACCTTAAAATCCTACCCGAGGTCAAAGGACCTTCTGTGGCACAGTGGTTAGCGCTGCTGCCTCACAGCGCCAAGGACCCGGGTTCGAGTCCCGGCTTGTGTCACTGTCTGTGCAGAGTCTGCATGTTCTCCCCGTGTCTGCGTGGGTTTCCTCCCACAGTCCAAAAGACGTGCTGCTTAGGTGCATCAGCCGTGCTAAATTCTCCTCAGTGTACCCGAACAGGCGCCGGAGTGTGGCAACTAGGGGATTTTCACAGTAACTTCATTGCACTGTTAATGTAAGCCTACTTGTGACACTAATAAATAAACTTTAAACTTCCCATGCTCCGCCCCTCGCCCGCTCCGATTCCTGTGGTGGGTGGGTCAGTAAAATTCCGGCGAATATCTCCTTATGCCCTCAGGGTCACTGCGGAATATCAGCCTCTGGATTTGGGATTCTGCCTCTTGGATTGGGCCCATGGCTGTTTGACTCAAAGGTCAGAGTGCACCTGATATCACCATGACTGGTTTGGACCAGGAGCATTTTCATTCAGAACATTGTGGGTTCAAACCCCATCCAGAACTTGAGGCTAAGATCCGTGGGCACAGCCTCAGACTAAAGGGACGAGCCTTTTGAACCGAGATGAGGAAGAATTTCTTCAGCCAGAAGGTGGTGAATTTGTGGAATTCATTGCCACAGAAGGCAGTGGAGGCCGGGTCATTGAGTGTATTTAATACAGAGATAGATAGGTTCTTGGTGGGTAAGGGGATCAAAGGTTATGGGGGAATGGGGTTGAGAAACTTATCAGCCATGACTGAATGGTGGAGCAGACTCGATGGACCAAATGGCCTAATTATGCTCCTATATCTTATGGTTTAACATAAAATATGTGTAGAGTCAATAGATTTTCTGAAATTAGAATCAGAGAACAGAATCATAGAATCCCTACAGTGCAGAAGGAGGCCATTCGTCCCATTGAGTCTGCACCGACCACAATCCCTCCCAGCCCCTATCCCCATAACCCCATATATTTATCCTGCTAATCCCCTGACTAAGGGGCAATTTAGCATGGCCAATCCACCTAACCTGCATAGTGTGGAGTGTGGGAGGAAACCGGAGGACCTGGAGGAAACCCAGACAGACACGGGGAGAACGTGCAAACTCCACACAGTCACCCAAGGCTGGAATTGAACCTGGGTCCTTGGTGCTGTGAGGCAGCAGTGCTAACCACTGTGCCGTGATGGTACAGCCTCCAATTTCTTTCCACCACACAACTCACCAGGGGTCTCTCCCTCTCTTACCGCCAGCCATTGGCGTATTTGGAAGGATTTTAAAGGTTGACACTCAACCTGTTTGGCCGCGTTATGAGCGCATCTTCCTTGGCCGTCAAGTCCTCGAACCCGGAGCGTCTGGCTCAGAGACAGGGACACTAAGCCACTGCTCCACAACAGCCCCTCATGATCAACATTGGACTGAGAAAAACAAATGAAAATAAGGCTTTGGCGGTGTGGGGAAGATTAAAATGCAAGTCTGTAAATCCATATCACACCTAATCCAAGATAGCTGTTATTGAATCCCAAACCCAACAGAGTGTGATGATTTTCACAATAACTTCATTGCAGTGTTAATGTAAGCCTACTTGTGACACTACTTATTTATTAGTCACAAGTAGGCTTACATTAACACTGCAATGAAGTTACTGTGAAAATCCTCGAGTCGCCACACTCCAGTACCTGTTCGGGCCAATGCACCCTAACCAGCATGTCTTTCGGACTGTGGGAGGAAACCGGAGCACCCGGAGGAAACCCACGCAGACACGGGGAGAACGCGCAGACTCCACACAGACAGTGACCCAAGTCGGGAATCGAACCCGGGTCCCTGGTGCTGTGCGGCAGCAGCGCTAACCACTGTGCCACCACAGTAACAAATAAACTTAAATACTGGGGGATTTTCACGGTAACTTCATTGCAGTGTTAATGTAAGCCTACTTGTGACACTAATAAATGAACTTTAATGGACAATGGGGTGAATTTTCCCATTCCGCCCACCGCGGGAATCGCAGCGGGCGAGGGGCGGACCATGGAAAGGTCCGTTTACCTCAGGCGGGGTATTCCGGTCTGGGGACGAGTGAAGCCGGAAACTCCCGCCCGACGGGTTTCCCCCGGTGTTGAGGAGGGTTTGAGTGTGAGGAAGGGCTCCTACCTGTGGTGGGGTCGGGAGGTCCAAACTCGAGCGAGTACCTCAGCACAAAGTGGTTGTTCCAGACGTAGAGCTGGTTGTCGCGGGGGTTGTAGTCCACGGATGAGACGTACTGGTAGGGGTTGGGGAAGGCGATGGACATGGGCTCCTCCCGATTCAGGTTGGTGTTGAAGGCAAAGTCGATGGTGTTGCCGATGACCTCGCTGTCGTCCTCCTTGGACACGGAGCGCACCGCGTAGAGGACGCCACAGACCATGAAGGCGTTGGAGGCCGAGCGCTTGTCGTACACCGTCTCCCAGGTGCCCTCGAAGCGCAGGGTGTACGGGTTGAGCTGGCTCACCACCAGCTTGCCGTTGTTCTGCTCTGTGGCGTAGATGGCCCACAGCCCGTTCTCGTCCACGGCCAGGTCGATGTCGGTCTTGCCGCCCCAGCGGTAGGGCGAGGTGTCGTGGTAGTTGGCGCCGCCAATGATGGCCTCGCCGCTCTTGATGCGGGTGCGCAGGTCGAACTTCACCACGTTGCGCGTCCGCTCCTTGTTGTAGAAGACGGCGCCGTCGTACACCACGAAGCCGGTGCCATCCACGCGGTGCGGCAGTCGGTACGAGGTGGTGGGCCGGCCAGCCGTGTAGTCCCCCCAGGAGCCGTACTCTGTCAGCGTGTCGGTCCGGTACGGGATCCACGGCATGTAGTAAATGCGGTCGCCGGCTTGAAGGGGGTCCTTGCACCAAGCGCCCGCCTCGTGCTCCGACTCGAAGACGTTGGTCGGCTCATAGACTCTCCGCAATGTCCCGGGGCAGACGAATACTATGGAGCAAGTGGGATAGAGACACAGACTCATCACTTTTACTCTTAACAAATCACATCTCATGTACAATCAAACAGTCGAGACACGATTTGATATCTGATTCATTGTCAGACCCAGTCTGCTACGAGCTATCGCTTTGTGATCCAAAATTGAGCTGATATTCTGACCACCGTTTGCTCGGGAGAGGTGAATAAATTAATCCGCGGCTTTCGTTGACTCAGCTTCACCTGCCATGCGTCTCCACGGCATCGAGGTTGTCGCCAACGCAGGGCCCAAGTCCGACCTTGCAGATCCAACCTGTTGCCTGGAGTGAATGGATAAGGGATTGGCGCCAGATCCCTCAATGTGCCATCTTCCCCTCCCGCTACCCGCTCAGAGAAGAGACGCTGAGCGATGGGGGGGATGAAGCGGAGTTGCCGGTGTTTGGACTGGGGTGGGCACAGTAAGTAGTCTCACGACGCCAGGTTGAAGTCACTCACCTGATGAAGGAGCGGCGCTCCGAAAGCTCGTGCTACCAAATCAACCTGTTGGACTTTAACCTGGTGTTGCGAGACTACTCACGATGGGGGAATGGGGGAAGGTTGCGGGGTGGGGGGGGGGTGGGGGGGGGGTTTCATGTGAAGCGCGGGCCGAGGTTTCAAGTGGTCAATCCCTGGAAGGCTGTGAGTGATTGGTTAACTAATTTACTGCTCCATCAATCAACATTTCTTCAGACAGATGGACAGGGGTTGGGGGGGCGGGGGGGTTGTGGAAATTTGGGTATCTATTGGCAGTCACCTCAACATCAAAGGCCTCACACCTTTCCTCAAGGGGAAATCAACCCTGCCATGCGATGGGAAGCATCATCTTAAGTGTGTTCTCCCCCCTCCCCGGGTTAAAGGGTAGGACCTACTCTCGATCGGTATCCCATAATTCCCGCTCCGGGAGCGTGCTCATGCCCAAGGGTGAGCACGGGACGGGGGCTCCTTCCGCAAAGGATCTCGACAATTTTTAAAAACTGTCTCTCTCTCTCTCTGTCAGGTCGACCATTTTAATTCCCACACTGAGAGAACTGAAGGCCCCGGAAGGTCGGGAAAGGCAGCAAAAGAACTGATTCGATGGAGGACTGGCCGGAGCCACGGACAGATGTTAATGGGGCGTGACGGAATGAGCGTCAAGGCAAATGAGGCAAAGGGGAAACAGAGAGATTCAGTGACGGGGTAAAGTTTATTTTATTAGTGTCACAAGTAAGGCTTACATTAACAATGCAGTGAAGTCACTGTGAAAATCCCCTAGTCGCCACACTCCTGTTCGGGTAACACTGAGGGAGAATTTAACACGGCCAATGCACCCAAACCAGCACGTCTTTCGGACTGTGGGAGGAAACCGGAGCACCCGGAGGAAACCCACGCAGACACGGGGAGAATGTGCAAACTCCACAAGGTGACCCAAGGCGGGAATCGAACCCGGGTCCCTGGCGCTGTGAGGCAGCAGTGCTAACCACCGTGCCACTAAGTAACAGAATAACAAGACGATACCAGGATCCATTAACTGGAAAGCATTAATAAAATTGCAACACGGATGTATCGTTGGCAAATGCCCTTCAGTGTAGATAGGTGTGAGGTAGTAGGCTGAGGTAAGATTACTAAGTAATTCAGATAGTCCTTGGAAAATACGTGCCTAAATGAGGTAGAGGAGTTGAGGGATCTAGGGGGACAAATACAGAAATCATTAAATGTAGCAAAACACAGGTTAACAAGGCCAGAGCAGGAACCAACCACGCACTGGGGTTCATTCCTGGCAGGACAACATTGAAAAGCAGAGAAAATATGTTAAATATTGCTAAAAAGAGATACAGGTTGTCGAAGCCTTTTAATTTTGAACTCGTCCGGACAAATGCAAGAATACCAAATTTCAAAGGATCACAACAACCTACGCCGCAGGAAAAGGGGATGGATTGGCCACCAAGTTGCCTCTGAGTGGCCACGGTGTCGCCATGGAGAATGCGCTTGGCCAATCGGGGCTTGAATGGCCAACCAATCAGCGCCCTTTTTCCTCTTGTGACACAAGTTACGATGGCCGTCAATTTGGCACTCTTCGGCTTGTCCTGTGGGGGGGGGCGCAAAACTAAAAGTTCCGTCAACCACCGTCTCCCCTCACAGTGTGTTTCGAGTCAAGTTTAACTTGTAAAGAACCTTGGTGAGAACACATTCAATATTTTCGTAATATAAAAGGCAGCGGAGAAGGTGCGGGGAAAAAAAAGAGATTGACTGTGATAATATCAGAAGTAAGAGGATATGCCTAAGAGGAAAATCGGAGCAGACTGCACTTGTCCACTCAAGAGAACAGAAGGCTGAGGGGGTAACCTGTTCGAGATCTCTATGAAAGATAGGACGGACAGAGAAAAAAGTGTTTCCACTGGCAGGTTGAGTCTGGAATTGGAGCGGGGGAGGTGGGAGAGAACATAAACATACAATAGACAGGAACAAACTCACTGGGAAACTCAGGAGAAATTGAAGTGGTTGATGGAACTCACTAGATGTTGGAAAATCGACCAATGAACAAGCAACAAATGAGGGATAAAGGAATATCCGGATAGACTGAGATGAAGTGGGTTGGGAAGAGGTGCAAGAGGGTCTTCATAACCAGCATGGAGACTCGGGGCCGAATGGCCTCTTTCTGTGCTTCAGACAATTCAATAATGATGTAATTGGTGAGCGGGAGACCTGGTGACAATATCTCGGTGACTAAATGATAGACTCCGATATGGATTATGTGGACAGGTGGAAATGTCCAGTTACCAAAAGCAAATAACAGGTTAAAACGTCATCGTTTGAACAGCCAATTTTCAACAACGAGCTTTCAATCTCGAAGAAATCAAATGAGACCGAAGAGTGTGAGAGCGTGAGGACAGCACACATTCTGGGTGTCAGTAACTGCTGGTCAGAGTGAGAGAGTGACGGTCAGAGTGAGAGTGACGGTCAGTGAGAGAGCGACGGTCAGGGTGAGAGTGACGGTCAGTGAGAGAGTGACGGGCAGAGTGAGAGTGACGGTCAGAGTGAGAGTGACGGTCAGAGTGAGAGTGACGGTCAGTGAGAGAGTGATGGTCAGAGTGAGAGTGATGGTCACAGTGAGAGTGACGGTCAGTGAGAGAGTAATTGTCAGAGTGAGAGAGTGACGGTCAGAGTGAGAGAGTGACGGTCAGAGTGAGAGTGACGGTCAGAGTGAGAGAGTGACGGTCAGAGTGAGAGAGTGACGGTCAGAGTGAGAGTGGTGGTCAGAGTGAGAGAGTGACGGTCAGAGTGAGAGAGTGATGGTCAGAGTGAGAGTGGTGGTCAGAGTGAGAGAGTGACGGTCAGAGTGAGAGAGTGACGATCAGAGCGAGAGAGTGACGGTCAGAGTGAGAGTGATGGTCACTGAGAGAGTGACGGTCAGTGAGAGAATGACGGTCAGTGTGAGAGTGACGGTAAGTGAGAGAGTGATGGTCAGAGTGAGAGAGTGATGGTCAGTGAGAGAGTGACGGTCAGTGAGAGAGTGACGGTCAGAGTGAGAGTGACGGTCAGTGAGAGAGTGATGGTCAGAGTGAGAGAGTGACGGTCAGTATGAGAGTGCCGGTCAGTGAGAGAGTGACGGTCAGAGTGAGAGTGACGGTCAGAGTGGGAGAGTGATGGTCAGAGTGAGAGAGTGACGGTCAGAGTGAGAGCGACGGTCAGTGAGAGAGTGACAGTCAGAGTGAGAGAATGATGGTCAGAGTGAGAGTGACGGTCAGAGTGAGATTGACGGTCAGTGAGAGAGTGATGGTCAGAGTGAGAGTGATGGTCAGAGTGAGAGTGACGGTCAGTGAGAGAGTGACGGTCAGTGAGAGAGTGACATTCAGAGTGAGAGTGATGGTCAGAGTGAGGGAGTGACGGTCAGAGTGACAGAGTGACGGTCAGAGTGAGAGTGACGGTCAGAGTGAGAGTGACGGTCAGAGTGAGAGAGGGACGGTCAGTGAGAGAGTGATGGTCAGCGTGAGAGTGACAGTCAGAGTGAGAGTGATGGTCAGTGAGGTAATGACGGTCAGTGAGAGAGTGACGGTCAATGAGAGAGTGATGGTCAGAGTGAGAGTGATGGTCAGAGTGAGAGAGTGACGGTCAGAGTGAGAGTGACGGTCAGAGTGAGAGAGTGATGGTCAGAGTGAGACTGATGGTCAGTGAGAATGATGGTGAGAGTGAGAGAGCAATGGTCAGACTGAGAGTGACAGTCAGAGTGGGAGTGTGACGGTCAGAGTGAGAGTGACGGTCAGTGAGAGAGTGACGGTCAGAGTGAGAGAGTGACGGTCAGAGTGAGAGTGACGGTCAGAGTGAGAGTGATGGTCAGTGAGGTAATGACGGTCAGTGAGAGAGTGACGGTCAATGAGAGAGTGATGGTCAGAGTGAGAGTGATGGTCAGAGTGAGAGAGTGACGGTCAGTGAGAGAGTGACGGTCAGAGTGAGAGAGTGACGGTCAGAGAGAGAGTGACGGTCAGAGTGAGAGTGATGGTCAGTGAGAGAATGACAGTCAGTGAGAGAGTGACGGTCAGTGGGAGATTGACGGTCAGAGTGAGAGTGACGGTCAGAGTGTGAGAGTGACGGTCAGTGTGAGTGTGACGGTCAGAGTGAGAGAGTGACGGTCAGAGTGAGAGTGACGGTCAGAGTGAGCGATTGATGGTCAGAGTGAGAATGATGGTCAGAGTGAGAGTTACGGTCAGAGTGAGAGTGACGGTCAGAGTGAGAGAGTGACAGTGAGTGAGAGAGTGACGGTCAGAGTTGGAGAGTGACAGTCAGAGAGAGAGAGTGACGGTCAGAGTGAGAGTGTCGGTCAGTGAGAGAGTGATGGTCAGAGTGAGAGAGTGACGGTCAGAGTGAGAGAGTGACGGTCAGTGAGAGAATGATGGTCTGTGAGAGAGTGACGGTCAGAGTGAGAGCGACGGTCAGTGAGAGAGTGAAGATCAGAGTGAGAGAGTGACGGTCAGTGGGAGAGTGACGGTCAGAGTGAGAGTGATGGTCAGTCAGAGAATGACGGTCAGTGAGAGAATGACGGTCAGCGAGAGAGTGATGGTCAGTGAGAGAATGACAGTCAGTGAGAGAGTGACGGTCAGTGAGAGAGTGACGGTCAGAGTGAGAGTGACGGTCAGAGTGAGAGAGTGACGGTCAGAGTGAGACTGACAGTCAGAGTGAGAGAGTGATGGTCAGTGAGAGAGTGACTGTCAGAGTGCGAGTGACGGTCAGAGTGAGAGAGTGATGGTCAGTGAGAGAGTGACGGTCAGAGTGAGAGTGACGGTCAGAGTGAGAGTGACGGTCAGAGTGAGAATGACGGTCAGAGTGAGAGAATGACGGTCAGAGTGAGAGTGATGGTCAGAGTGAGAGAGTGACGGTCAGAGTGAGAGTGACAGTCAGAATGAGAGAGTGATGGTCAGAGTGAGAGTGACGGTCAGAGTGAGAGTGACGGTCAGTGAGAGAGTGACGGTCAGAGTGAGAGAGTGAGAGTCAAAGTGAGAGAATGACGGTCAGAGTGAGAGAGTGACGGTCAGTGAGAGAGTGACGGTCAGAGTGAGACTGACGGCCAGAGTGAGAGTGACAGTCAGAGTGAGAATGACGGTCAGAGTGAGAGAGTGACGGTCAGAGTGAGAGTGACGGTCAGAGTGAGAGAGTGATGGTCAGAGTGAGAGTGATGGTCAGTGAGAATGACGGTGAGAGTGAGAGAGCGATGGTCAGACTGAGAGTGACAGTCAGAGTGGGAGTGTGACGGTCAGAGTGAGAGTGACGGTCAGTGAGAGAGTGACGGTCAGAGTGAGAGAGTGACAGTCAGAGTGAGAGTGACGGTCAGAGTGAGAGAGTGACGGTCAGTGAGAGAGTGACGGTCAGAGTGAGAGAGTGACGGTCAGAGCGAGAGTGACGGTCAGAGTGAGAGTGACGGTCAGTGAGAGAATGACAGTCAGTGAGAGAGTGACGGTCAGTGGGAGAGTGACGGCCAGAGTGAGAGTGACGGTCAGAGTGTGAGAGTGACGGTCAGTGTGAGTGTGACGGTCAGAGTGAGAGAGTGACGGTCAGAGTGAGAGTGACGGTCAGAGTGAGCGATTGATGGTCAGAGTGAGAATGATGGTCAGAGTGAGAGTTACGGTCAGAGTGAGAGTGACGGTCAGAGTGAGAATGACGGTCAGAGTGAGAGAGTGACAGTCAGTGAGAGAGGGACGGTCAGAGTTGGAGAGTGACAGTCAGTGAGAGAGTGACGGTCAGAGTGAGAATGACGGTCAGAGTGAGAGAGTGACAGTCAGAGAGTGAGAGTGACGGTCAGAGTGAGAGTGACGGTCAGTGAGAGAGTGATGGTCAGAGTGAGAGAGTGACGGTCAGAGTGAGAGAGTGACGGTCAGTGAGAGAATGATGGTCAGTGAGAGAGTGACGGTCAGAGTGAGAGCGACGGTCAGTGAGAGAGTGAAGATCAGAGTGAGAGACTGACGGTCAGTGGGAGAGTGACGGTCAGAGTGGGGGAGTGATGGTCAGAGTGAGAGTGATGGTCAGTCAGAGAATGACGGTCAGTGAGAGAATGACGGTCAGCGAGAGAGTGATGGTCAGTGAGAGAATGACAGTCAGTGAGAGAGTGACGGTCAGTGAGAGGGTGACGGTCAGAGTGAGAGAGTGACGGTCAGAGTGAGACTGACAGTCAGAGTGAGAGAGTGATGGTCAGTGAGAGAGTGACTGTCAGAGTGCGAGTGACGGTCAGAGTGAGAGAGTGATGGTCAGTGAGAGAGTGACGGTCAGAGTGAGAGTGACGGTCAGAGTGAAAATGACGGTCAGAGTGAGAGAGTGACGGTCAGAGTGATAGTGATGGTCAGAGTGAGAGAGTGACGGTCAGAGTGAGAGTGACAGTCAGAATGAGAGAGTGATGGTCAGAGTGAGAGTGACGGTCAGAGTGAGAGTGACGGTCAGTGAGAGAGTGATGGTCAGAGAGAGAGTGACAGTCAGAGTGACAGTGTGACGGTCAGAGAGAGATTGACGGTCAGAGTGAGAGAGTGACGGTCAGTGAGAGAGTGATGGTTAGAGAGAGAGTGATGGTCAGAGTGAAAGAGTGATGGTCAGTGAGAGATGACGCTCAGAGTGAGAGTGACAGTCAGAGTGAGAGTGATGGTCAGTGAGAGAGTGACGGTCAGTGAGAGAGTGATGGTCAGAGTGAGACTGATGGTCAGTGAGAATGATGGTGAGAGTGAGAGAGCAATGGTCAGACTGAGAGTGACAGTCAGAGTGGGAGTGTGACGGTCAGAGTGAGAGTGATGGTCAGTGAGGTAATGACGGTCAGTGAGAGAGTGACGGTCAATGAGAGAGTGATGGTCAGAGTGAGAGTGATGGTCAGAGTGAGAGAGTGACGGTCAGTGAGAGAGTGACGGTCAGAGTGAGAGAGTGACGGTCAGAGAGAGAGTGACGGTCAGAGTGAGAGTGATGGTCAGTGAGAGAATGACAGTCAGTGAGAGAGTGACGGTCAGTGGGAGATTGACGGTCAGAGTGAGAGTGACGGTCAGAGTGTGAGAGTGACGGTCAGTGTGAGTGTGACGGTCAGAGTGAGAGAGTGACGGTCAGAGTGAGAGTGACGGTCAGAGTGAGCGATTGATGGTCAGAGTGAGAATGATGGTCAGAGTGAGAGTTACGGTCAGAGTGAGAGTGACGGTCAGAGTGAGAGAGTGACAGTGAGTGAGAGAGTGACGGTCAGAGTTGGAGAGTGACAGTCAGAGAGAGAGAGTGACGGTCAGAGTGAGAGTGTCGGTCAGTGAGAGAGTGATGGTCAGAGTGAGAGAGTGACGGTCAGAGTGAGAGAGTGACGGTCAGTGAGAGAATGATGGTCTGTGAGAGAGTGACGGTCAGAGTGAGAGCGACGGTCAGTGAGAGAGTGAAGATCAGAGTGAGAGAGTGACGGTCAGTGGGAGAGTGACGGTCAGAGTGAGAGTGATGGTCAGTCAGAGAATGACGGTCAGTGAGAGAATGACGGTCAGCGAGAGAGTGATGGTCAGTGAGAGAATGACAGTCAGTGAGAGAGTGACGGTCAATGAGAGAGTGATGGTCAGAGTGAGAGTGATGGTCAGAGTGAGAGAGTGACGGTCAGAGTGAGAGTGACGGTCAGAGTGAGAGAGTGATGGTCAGAGTGAGACTGATGGTCAGTGAGAATGATGGTGAGAGTGAGAGAGCAATGGTCAGACTGAGAGTGACAGTCAGAGTGGGAGTGTGACGGTCAGAGTGAGAGTGACGGTCAGTGAGAGAGTGACGGTCAGAGTGAGAGAGTGACGGTCAGAGTGAGAGTGACGGTCAGAGTGAGAGTGATGGTCAGTGAGGTAATGACGGTCAGTGAGAGAGTGACGGTCAATGAGAGAGTGATGGTCAGAGTGAGAGTGATGGTCAGAGTGAGAGAGTGACGGTCAGTGAGAGAGTGACGGTCAGAGTGAGAGAGTGACGGTCAGAGAGAGAGTGACGGTCAGAGTGAGAGTGATGGTCAGTGAGAGAATGACAGTCAGTGAGAGAGTGACGGTCAGTGGGAGATTGACGGTCAGAGTGAGAGTGACGGTCAGAGTGTGAGAGTGACGGTCAGTGTGAGTGTGACGGTCAGAGTGAGAGAGTGACGGTCAGAGTGAGAGTGACGGTCAGAGTGAGCGATTGATGGTCAGAGTGAGAATGATGGTCAGAGTGAGAGTTACGGTCAGAGTGAGAGTGACGGTCAGAGTGAGAGAGTGACAGTGAGTGAGAGAGTGACGGTCAGAGTTGGAGAGTGACAGTCAGAGAGAGAGAGTGACGGTCAGAGTGAGAGTGTCGGTCAGTGAGAGAGTGATGGTCAGAGTGAGAGAGTGACGGTCAGAGTGAGAGAGTGACGGTCAGTGAGAGAATGATGGTCTGTGAGAGAGTGACGGTCAGAGTGAGAGCGACGGTCAGTGAGAGAGTGAAGATCAGAGTGAGAGAGTGACGGTCAGTGGGAGAGTGACGGTCAGAGTGAGAGTGATGGTCAGTCAGAGAATGACGGTCAGTGAGAGAATGACGGTCAGCGAGAGAGTGATGGTCAGTGAGAGAATGACAGTCAGTGAGAGAGTGACGGTCAGTGAGAGAGTGACGGTCAGAGTGAGAGTGACGGTCAGAGTGAGAGAGTGACGGTCAGAGTGAGACTGACAGTCAGAGTGAGAGAGTGATGGTCAGTGAGAGAGTGACTGTCAGAGTGCGAGTGACGGTCAGAGTGAGAGAGTGATGGTCAGTGAGAGAGTGACGGTCAGAGTGAGAGTGACGGTCAGAGTGAGAGTGACGGTCAGAGTGAGAATGACGGTCAGAGTGAGAGAATGACGGTCAGAGTGAGAGTGATGGTCAGAGTGAGAGAGTGACGGTCAGAGTGAGAGTGACAGTCAGAATGAGAGAGTGATGGTCAGAGTGAGAGTGACGGTCAGAGTGAGAGTGACGGTCAGTGAGAGAGTGACGGTCAGAGTGAGAGAGTGAGAGTCAAAGTGAGAGAATGACGGTCAGAGTGAGAGAGTGACGGTCAGTGAGAGAGTGACGGTCAGAGTGAGACTGACGGCCAGAGTGAGAGTGACAGTCAGAGTGAGAATGACGGTCAGAGTGAGAGAGTGACGGTCAGAGTGAGAGTGACGGTCAGAGTGAGAGAGTGATGGTCAGAGTGAGAGTGATGGTCAGTGAGAATGACGGTGAGAGTGAGAGAGCGATGGTCAGACTGAGAGTGACAGTCAGAGTGGGAGTGTGACGGTCAGAGAGAGAGTGACGGTCAGTGAGAGAGTGACGGTCAGAGTGAGAGAGTGACAGTCAGAGTGAGAGTGACGGTCAGAGTGAGAGTGATGGTCAGTGAGGTAATGACGGTCAGTGAGAGAGTGACGGTCAATGAGAGAGTGACGGTCAGAGTGAGAGTGACGGTCAGAGTGAGAGAGTGACGGTCAGTGAGAGAGTGACGGTCAGAGTGAGAGAGTGACGGTCAGAGCGAGAGTGACGGTCAGAGTGAGAGTGACGGTCAGTGAGAGAATGACAGTCAGTGAGAGAGTGACGGTCAGTGGGAGAGTGACGGCCAGAGTGAGAGTGACGGTCAGAGTGTGAGAGTGACGGTCAGTGTGAGTGTGACGGTCAGAGTGAGAGAGTGACGGTCAGAGTGAGAGTGACGGTCAGAGTGAGCGATTGATGGTCAGAGTGAGAATGATGGTCAGAGTGAGAGTTACGGTCAGAGTGAGAGTGACGGTCAGAGTGAGAATGACGGTCAGAGTGAGAGAGTGACAGTCAGTGAGAGAGGGACGGTCAGAGTTGGAGAGTGACAGTCAGTGAGAGAGTGACGGTCAGAGTGAGAATGACGGTCAGAGTGAGAGAGTGACAGTCAGAGAGTGAGAGTGACGGTCAGAGTGAGAGTGACGGTCAGTGAGAGAGTGATGGTCAGAGTGAGAGAGTGACGGTCAGAGTGAGAGAGTGACGGTCAGTGAGAGAATGATGGTCAGTGAGAGAGTGACGGTCAGAGTGAGAGCGACGGTCAGTGAGAGAGTGAAGATCAGAGTGAGAGACTGACGGTCAGTGGGAGAGTGACGGTCAGAGTGGGGGAGTGATGGTCAGAGTGAGAGTGATGGTCAGTCAGAGAATGACGGTCAGTGAGAGAATGACGGTCAGCGAGAGAGTGATGGTCAGTGAGAGAATGACAGTCAGTGAGAGAGTGACGGTCAGTGAGAGAGTGACGGTCAGAGTGAGAGAGTGACGGTCAGAGTGAGACTGACAGTCAGAGTGAGAGAGTGATGGTCAGTGAGAGAGTGACTGTCAGAGTGCGAGTGACGGTCAGAGTGAGAGAGTGATGGTCAGTGAGAGAGTGACGGTCAGAGTGAGAGTGACGGTCAGAGTGAAAATGACGGTCAGAGTGAGAGAGTGACGGTCAGAGTGATAGTGATGGTCAGAGTGAGAGAGTGACGGTCAGAGTGAGAGTGACAGTCAGAATGAGAGAGTGATGGTCAGAGTGAGAGTGACGGTCAGAGTGAGAGTGACGGTCAGTGAGAGAGTGATGGTCAGAGAGAGAGTGACAGTCAGAGTGAC
Organism: Mustelus asterias; assembly: GCF_964213995.1. Lineage (NCBI taxonomy): Eukaryota > Metazoa > Chordata > Chondrichthyes > Carcharhiniformes > Triakidae > Mustelus > Mustelus asterias. The sequence goes on along the minus strand of NW_027590297.1, from coordinate 57,099 downwards.
AGTGTGACGGTCAGAGAGAGATTGACGGTCAGAGTGAGAGAGTGACGGTCAGTGAGAGAGTGATGGTTAGAGAGAGAGTGATGGTCAGAGTGAAAGAGTGATGGTCAGTGAGAGATGACGCTCAGAGTGAGAGTGACAGTCAGAGTGAGAGTGATGGTCAGTGAGAGAGTGACGGTCAGTGAGAGAGTGATGGTCAGAGTGAGACTGATGGTCAGTGAGAATGATGGTGAGAGTGAGAGAGCAATGGTCAGACTGAGAGTGACAGTCAGAGTGGGAGTGTGACGGTCAGAGTGAGAGTGATGGTCAGTGAGGTAATGACGGTCAGTGAGAGAGTGACGGTCAATGAGAGAGTGATGGTCAGAGTGAGAGTGATGGTCAGAGTGAGAGAGTGACGGTCAGTGAGAGAGTGACGGTCAGAGTGAGAGAGTGACGGTCAGAGAGAGAGTGACGGTCAGAGTGAGAGTGATGGTCAGTGAGAGAATGACAGTCAGTGAGAGAGTGACGGTCAGTGGGAGATTGACGGTCAGAGTGAGAGTGACGGTCAGAGTGTGAGAGTGACGGTCAGTGTGAGTGTGACGGTCAGAGTGAGAGAGTGACGGTCAGAGTGAGAGTGACGGTCAGAGTGAGCGATTGATGGTCAGAGTGAGAATGATGGTCAGAGTGAGAGTTACGGTCAGAGTGAGAGTGACGGTCAGAGTGAGAGAGTGACAGTGAGTGAGAGAGTGACGGTCAGAGTTGGAGAGTGACAGTCAGAGAGAGAGAGTGACGGTCAGAGTGAGAGTGTCGGTCAGTGAGAGAGTGATGGTCAGAGTGAGAGAGTGACGGTCAGAGTGAGAGAGTGACGGTCAGTGAGAGAATGATGGTCTGTGAGAGAGTGACGGTCAGAGTGAGAGCGACGGTCAGTGAGAGAGTGAAGATCAGAGTGAGAGAGTGACGGTCAGTGGGAGAGTGACGGTCAGAGTGAGAGTGATGGTCAGTCAGAGAATGACGGTCAGTGAGAGAATGACGGTCAGCGAGAGAGTGATGGTCAGTGAGAGAATGACAGTCAGTGAGAGAGTGACGGTCAGTGAGAGAGTGACGGTCAGAGTGAGAGAGTGACAGTCAGAGAGTGAGAGTGACGGTCAGAGTGAGAGTGACGGTCAGTGAGAGAGTGATGGTCAGAGTGAGAGAGTGACGGTCAGAGTGAGAGAGTGACGGTCAGTGAGAGAGTGACAGTCAGAGTGAGAATGACGGTCAGAGTGAGAGAGTGACGGTCAGAGTGAGAGTGACGGTCAGAGTGAGAGAGTGATGGTCAGAGTGAGAGTGATGGTCAGTGAGAATGACGGTGAGAGTGAGAGAGCGATGGTCAGACTGAGAGTGACAGTCAGAGTGGGAGTGTGACGGTCAGAGAGAGAGTGACGGTCAGTGAGAGAGTGACGGTCAGAGTGAGAGAGTGACAGTCAGAGTGAGAGTGACGGTCAGAGTGAGAGTGATGGTCAGTGAGGTAATGACGGTCAGTGAGAGAGTGACGGTCAATGAGAGAGTGACGGTCAGAGTGAGAGTGACGGTCAGAGTGAGAGAGTGACGGTCAGTGAGAGAGTGACGGTCAGAGTGAGAGAGTGACGGTCAGAGCGAGAGTGACGGTCAGAGTGAGAGTGACGGTCAGTGAGAGAATGACAGTCAGTGAGAGAGTGACGGTCAGTGGGAGAGTGACGGCCAGAGTGAGAGTGACGGTCAGAGTGTGAGAGTGACGGTCAGTGTGAGTGTGACGGTCAGAGTGAGAGAGTGACGGTCAGAGTGAGAGTGACGGTCAGAGTGAGCGATTGATGGTCAGAGTGAGAATGATGGTCAGAGTGAGAGTTACGGTCAGAGTGAGAGTGACGGTCAGAGTGAGAATGACGGTCAGAGTGAGAGAGTGACAGTCAGTGAGAGAGGGACGGTCAGAGTTGGAGAGTGACAGTCAGTGAGAGAGTGACGGTCAGAGTGAGAATGACGGTCAGAGTGAGAGAGTGACAGTCAGAGAGTGAGAGTGACGGTCAGAGTGAGAGTGACGGTCAGTGAGAGAGTGATGGTCAGAGTGAGAGAGTGACGGTCAGAGTGAGAGAGTGACGGTCAGTGAGAGAATGATGGTCAGTGAGAGAGTGACGGTCAGAGTGAGAGCGACGGTCAGTGAGAGAGTGAAGATCAGAGTGAGAGACTGACGGTCAGTGGGAGAGTGACGGTCAGAGTGGGGGAGTGATGGTCAGAGTGAGAGTGATGGTCAGTCAGAGAATGACGGTCAGTGAGAGAATGACGGTCAGCGAGAGAGTGATGGTCAGTGAGAGAATGACAGTCAGTGAGAGAGTGACGGTCAGTGAGAGAGTGACGGTCAGAGTGAGAGAGTGACGGTCAGAGTGAGACTGACAGTCAGAGTGAGAGAGTGATGGTCAGTGAGAGAGTGACTGTCAGAGTGCGAGTGACGGTCAGAGTGAGAGAGTGATGGTCAGTGAGAGAGTGACGGTCAGAGTGAGAGTGACGGTCAGAGTGAAAATGACGGTCAGAGTGAGAGAGTGACGGTCAGAGTGATAGTGATGGTCAGAGTGAGAGAGTGACGGTCAGAGTGAGAGTGACAGTCAGAATGAGAGAGTGATGGTCAGAGTGAGAGTGACGGTCAGAGTGAGAGTGACGGTCAGTGAGAGAGTGATGGTCAGAGAGAGAGTGACAGTCAGAGTGACAGTGTGACGGTCAGAGAGAGATTGACGGTCAGAGTGAGAGAGTGACGGTCAGTGAGAGAGTGATGGTTAGAGAGAGAGTGATGGTCAGAGTGAAAGAGTGATGGTCAGTGAGAGATGACGCTCAGAGTGAGAGTGACAGTCAGAGTGAGAGTGATGGTCAGTGAGAGAGTGACGGTCAGTGAGAGAGTGATGGTCAGAGTGAGACTGATGGTCAGTGAGAATGATGGTGAGAGTGAGAGAGCAATGGTCAGACTGAGAGTGACAGTCAGAGTGGGAGTGTGACGGTCAGAGTGAGAGTGATGGTCAGTGAGGTAATGACGGTCAGTGAGAGAGTGACGGTCAATGAGAGAGTGATGGTCAGAGTGAGAGTGATGGTCAGAGTGAGAGAGTGACGGTCAGTGAGAGAGTGACGGTCAGAGTGAGAGAGTGACGGTCAGAGAGAGAGTGACGGTCAGAGTGAGAGTGATGGTCAGTGAGAGAATGACAGTCAGTGAGAGAGTGACGGTCAGTGGGAGATTGACGGTCAGAGTGAGAGTGACGGTCAGAGTGTGAGAGTGACGGTCAGTGTGAGTGTGACGGTCAGAGTGAGAGAGTGACGGTCAGAGTGAGAGTGACGGTCAGAGTGAGCGATTGATGGTCAGAGTGAGAATGATGGTCAGAGTGAGAGTTACGGTCAGAGTGAGAGTGACGGTCAGAGTGAGAGAGTGACAGTGAGTGAGAGAGTGACGGTCAGAGTTGGAGAGTGACAGTCAGAGAGAGAGAGTGACGGTCAGAGTGAGAGTGTCGGTCAGTGAGAGAGTGATGGTCAGAGTGAGAGAGTGACGGTCAGAGTGAGAGAGTGACGGTCAGTGAGAGAATGATGGTCTGTGAGAGAGTGACGGTCAGAGTGAGAGCGACGGTCAGTGAGAGAGTGAAGATCAGAGTGAGAGAGTGACGGTCAGTGGGAGAGTGACGGTCAGAGTGAGAGTGATGGTCAGTCAGAGAATGACGGTCAGTGAGAGAATGACGGTCAGCGAGAGAGTGATGGTCAGTGAGAGAATGACAGTCAGTGAGAGAGTGACGGTCAGTGAGAGAGTGACGGTCAGAGTGAGAGAGTGACAGTCAGAGAGTGAGAGTGACGGTCAGAGTGAGAGTGACGGTCAGTGAGAGAGTGATGGTCAGAGTGAGAGAGTGACGGTCAGAGTGAGAGAGTGACGGTCAGTGAGAGAATGATGGTCAGTGAGAGAGTGACGGTCAGAGTGAGAGCGACGGTCAGTGAGAGAGTGAAGATCAGAGTGAGAGACTGACGGTCAGTGGGAGAGTGACGGTCAGAGTGGGGGAGTGATGGTCAGAGTGAGAGTGATGGTCAGTCAGAGAATGACGGTCAGTGAGAGAATGACGGTCAGCGAGAGAGTGATGGTCAGTGAGAGAATGACAGTCAGTGAGAGAGTGACGGTCAGTGAGAGAGTGACGGTCAGAGTGAGAGAGTGACGGTCAGAGTGAGACTGACAGTCAGAGTGAGAGAGTGATGGTCAGTGAGAGAGTGACTGTCAGAGTGCGAGTGACGGTCAGAGTGAGAGAGTGATGGTCAGTGAGAGAGTGACGGTCAGAGTGAGAGTGACGGTCAGAGTGAGAATGACGGTCAGAGTGAGAGAGTGACGGTCAGAGTGATAGTGATGGTCAGAGTGAGAGAGTGACGGTCAGAGTGAGAGTGACAGTCAGAATGAGAGAGTGATGGTCAGAGTGAGAGTGACGGTCAGAGTGAGAGTGACGGTCAGTGAGAGAGTGATGGTCAGAGAGAGAGTGACAGTCAGAGTGACAGTGTGACGGTCAGAGAGAGATTGACGGTCAGAGTGAGAGAGTGACGGTCAGTGAGAGAGTGATGGTTAGAGAGAGAGTGATGGTCAGAGTGAAAGAGTGATGGTCAGTGAGAGATGACGCTCAGAGTGAGAGTGACAGTCAGAGTGAGAGTGATGGTCAGTGAGAGAGTGACGGTCAGTGAGAGAGTGATGGTCAGAGTGAGAGTGACGGTCAGAGTGAGAGTGACAGTCAGAGTGAGAGAGTGACGGTCAGAGAGAGAGTGACGGTCAGAGTGAGAGAGTGACGGTCAGAGTGAGAGTGACGGTCAGTGAGAGAGTGACGGTCAGAGTTAGAGCGACGCTCAGAGTGAGAGTGACAGTCAGAGTGAGAGTGGCGGTCAGTGAGGGAGTGACGATCAGTGAGAGAGTGACGGTCAGAGTGAAAGAGTGATGGTCAGAGTGAGAGTGACGGTCAGAGTGAGGGAGTGATGGTCAGAGTGAGAGGCTGACGATCAGAGTGATAGAGGGACAGTCAGTGAGAGAGTGATGGTCAGTGAGAGAGTGACGGTCAGTGAGAGGGTGACGGACAGAGTGAGAAAGTGACAGTCAGAGTGAGAGAATGACGGTCACAGTGAGAGTAATGGTCAGTGAGAGAGTGATGGTCAGAGTGAGAGTGACGGTCAGAGTGAGAGAGTAACGGTCAGTGAGAGAATGACGGTCAGTGAGAGAGTGACGGTCAGAGAGTGACAGTCAGAGAGTGACGGTCAGTGAGAGAGTGACGGTCAGAGTGACAGTGACGGTCAGAGTGAGAGAGTGACGGTCAGTGAGAGAATGACGGTCAGAGTGAGAGAGTGATGGTCAGTGAGAGAGTTACGGTCAGAGTGAGAGTGATGGTCAGAGTGACAGCGACGGTCAGTGTGAGAGTGACGGTCAGTGAGAGAGTGACGAACAGAGTGAGAGAGTGACGGTCAGTGAGAGAGTGACGGTCAGAGTGAGGGAGTGACGGTCAGAGTTAGAGTGACGGTCAGAGTGAGAGTGATGGTCAGTGAGAGAGTGACGGTCAGTGAGAGAGTGACGGTCAGAGTGAGAGTGACGGTCAGAGTGAGAGTGACGGTCAGAGTGAGAGAGTGACAGTCAGTGACAGAGTGACGGTCAGAGTTGGAGAGTGACAGTCAGAGAGAGAGTGATGGTCACAGTGAGAGTGATGGTCAGTGTGAGAGTGACGGTCAGAGTGAGAGAGTGACGGTCAGTGAGAGAATGATGGTCAGTGAGAGAGTGACGGTCAGAGAGTGACGGTCAGAGTGAGAATGACGGTCAGTGAGAGAGTGACGGTCAGAGAGAGAGTGACGGTCACTGAGAGCGTGACGGTCAGTGGGAGTCTGACGTTCAGAGTGAGAGCGACGGTCAGTGAGAGAGTGAAGATCAGAGTGAGAGAGTGACGGTCAGTGAGAGAGTGACGGTCAGAGTGGGGGAGTGACGGTCAGAGTGAGAGTGATGGTCAGTGAGAGAATGACGGTCAGTGAGAGAATGACGGTCAGAGAGAGAGTGACGGTCAGAGCGAGAGTGACGGTCAGAGTGAGAGTGATGGTCAGTGAGAGAATGACAGTCAGTGAGAGAGTGACGGTCAGTGAGAGAGTGACGGTCAGAGTGAGAGTGACGGTCAGAGTGAGAGTGTGACGGTCAGAGTGAGAGTGACAGTCAGAGTGAGAGAGTGATGGTCAGTGAGAGAGTGACTGTCAGAGTGCAAGTGACGGTCAGAGTGAGAGTGACAGTCAGAGTGAGAGAGTGATGGTCAGTGAGAGAGTGACGGTCAGAGTGAGACTGACGGCCAGAGTGAGAGTGACAGTCAGAGTGAGAATGACGGTCAGAGTGAGAGAGTGACGGTCAGAGTGAGAGTGACGGTCAGAGTGAGAGAGTGATGGTCAGAGTGAGAGTGATGGTCAGTGAGAATGACGGTGAGAGTGAGAGAGCAATGGTCAGACTGAGAGTGACAGTCAGAGTGGGAGTGTGACGGTCAGAGTGAGAGTGACGGTCAGTGAGAGAGTGACGGTCAGAGTGAGAGAGTGACGGTCAGAGTGAGAGTGACGGTCAGAGTGAGAGTGATGGTCAGTGAGGTAATGACGGTCAGTGAGAGAGCGACGGTCAATGAGAGAGTGACGGTCAGAGTGAGAGAGTGACGGTCAGAGTGAGAGAGTGACGGTCAGTGAGAGAATGACAGTCAGTGAGAGTGTGACGGTCAGTGGGAGAGTGACGGCCAGAGTGAGAGTGACGGTCAGAGTGTGAGAGAGACGGTCAGTGTGAGTGTGACGGTCAGAGTGAGAGAGTGACGGTCAGAGTGAGAGTGACAGTCAGAGTGAGAGAGTGATGGTCAGTGAGAGAGTGACTGTCAGAGTGCAAGTGACGGTCAGAGTGAGAGTGACAGTCAGAGTGAGAGAGTGATGGTCAGTGAGAGAGTGACGGTCAGAGTGAGAGTGACGGTCAGAGTGAGAGTGACGGTCAGAGTGAGAGAGTGACAGTCAGTGACAGAGTGACGGTCAGAGTTGGAGAGTGACAGTCAGAGAGGGAGAGAGTGACGGTCACAGTGAGAGTGATGGTCAGTGTGAGAGTGATGGTCATAGTGAGAGAGTGACGGTCAGTGAGAGAATGATGGTCAGTGAGAGAGTGACGGTCAGAGAGTGACGGTCAGAGTGAGAGTGACGGTCAGTGAGAGAGTGACGGTCAGAGAGAGAGTGACGGTCACTGAGAGAGTGACGGTCAGTGGGAGTCTGACGTTCAGAGTGAGAGCGACGGTCAGTGAGAGAGTGAAGATCAGAGTGAGAGAGTGACGGTCAGTGAGAGAGTGACGGTCAGAGTGGGGGAGTGACGGTCAGAATGAGAGTGATGGTCAGAGAGAGAATGACGGTCAGTGAGAGAATGACGGTCAGAGAGAGAGTGACGGTCAGAGCGAGAGTGACGGTCAGAGTGAGAGTGACGGTCAGTGAGAGAATGACAGTCAGTGAGAGAGTGACGGTCAGTGAGAGAGTGACGGTCAGAGTGAGAGTGACGGTCAGAGTGAGAGTGTGACGGTCAGAGTGAGAGTGACAGTCAGAGTGAGAGAGTGATGGTCAGTGAGAGAGTGACGGTCAGAGTGAGAGTGACGGTCAGAGTGAGAGAGTGAGAGTCAAAGTGAGAGAATGACGGTCAGAGTGAGAGAGTGACGGTCAGTGAGAGAGTGACGGTCAGAGTGAGAGTGACGGCCAGAGTGAGAGTGACAGTCAGAGTGAGAATGACGGTCAGAGTGAGAGAGTAATGGTCAGAGAGAGAGTGACAGTCAGAGTGAGAGTGTGACGGTCAGAGAGAGATTGACGGTCAGAGTGAGAGAGTGATGGTCAGTGAGAGAGTGATGGTTAGAGAGAGTGTGATGGTCAAAGTGAGAGTGACGGGCAGTGAGAGATGACGCTCAGAGTGAGAGTGACGGTCAGTGAGAGAGTGACGGTCAGTGAGAGATGACGCTCAGAGTGAGAGTGACAGTCAGAGTGAGAGTGACGGTCAGTGGGAGAGTGATGGTCAGAGTGAGAGAGATGGTCAGAGTGAGAGTGACGGTCAGTGAGAGAGTGATGGTCAGAGTGAGAGAGATGGTCAGAGTGAGAGTGACGGTCAGTGAGAGAGTGGCGGTCAGAGTGAGAGTGACGGTCAGAGTGAGAGAGTGATGGTCAGAGAGAGAGTGACGGTCAGAGTGGGAGCGACGCTCAGAGTGAGAGTGACAGTCAGAGTGAGAGTGGCGGTCAGTGAGAGAGTGACGATCAGTGAGAGAGTGATGGTCAGTGAGAGAGTGATGGTCAGAGTGAGAGTGGCGGTCAGTGAGAGAGTGACGATCAGTGAGAGAGTGATGGTCAGAGTGAAAGAGTGATGGTCGGAGTGAGAGTGACGGTCAGAGTGAGGGAGTGATGGTCAGAGTGAGAGGCTGACGGTCAGAGTGAGAGAGTGACGGTCAGTGAGAGAGTGATGGTCAGTGAGAGAGTGACGGTCATTGAGAGGGTGATGGTCAGAATGAGAGAATGATAGTCAGAGTGAGAGAATGACGGTCAGAGTGAGAGTGATGGTCAGTGAGAGAGTGATGGTCAGAGTGAGAGTGACGGTCAGAGTGAGAATGACGGTCAGAGTGAGAGAGTGACGGTCAGAATGAGAGTGACGGTCAGAGTGAGAGTGATGGTCAGAGTGAGAGTGACGGTCAGAGTGAGAATGACGGTCAGAGTGAGAGAGTGACGGTCAGAATGAGAGTGACGGTCAGAGTGAGAGTGACAGTCAGAGTGAGAGTGACGGTCAGGGAGAGAGTGACGGTCAGAGTGAGAGAGTGAGAGTCAAAGTGAGAGAATGACGGTCAGAGTGAGAGAGTGACGGTCAGTGAGAGTGACGCTCAGAGTGAGACTGATGGCCAGAGTGAGAGTGACAGTCAGAGTGAGAATGACGGTCAGAGTGAGAGAGTGACAGTCAGAGTGAGAGTGACGGTCAGAGTGAGAGAGTGATGGTCAGAGTGAGAGTGATGGTCAGTGAGAATGACGGTGAGAGTGAGAGAGCAATGGTCAGACTGAGAGTTACAGTCAGAGTGGGAGTGTGATGGTCAGAGTGAGAGTGACGGTCAGTGAGAGAGTGACGGTCAGAGTGAGAGAGTGACGGTCAGAGTGAGAGTGACGGTCAGTGAGGTAATGACGGTCAGTGAGAGAGTGACGGTCAGTGAGAGAGTGACGGTCAGAGTGAGAGTGACGGTCAGTGAGAGAATGACAGTGAGTGAGAGAGTGACGGTCAGTGGGAGAGTGACGGTCAGAGTGAGAGAGTGACGGTCAGAGTGAGAGTGACGGTCAGAGTGAGAGTGACAGTCAGAGTGAGAGAGTGACGGTCAGAGTGAGAGAGTGACGGTCAGAGTGAGAGTGACAGTCAGAGTGAGAGAGTGATGGTCAGTGAGAGAGTGACGGTCAGAGTGAGAGTGACGGTCAGAGTGAGAGTGATGGTCAGAGTGAGAGAGTGAGAGTCAAAGTGAGAGAATGACGGTCAGAGTGAGAGAGTGACGGTCAGTGAGAGAGTGACGGTCAGAGTGAGAGTGACGGCCAGAGTGAGAGTGACAGTCAGAGTGAGAATGACGGTCAGAGTGAGAGAGTAATGGTCAGAGAGAGAGTGACAGTCAGAGTGAGAGTGTGACGGTCAGAGAGAGATTGACGGTCAGAGTGAGAGAGTGATGGTCAGTGAGAGAGTGATGGTTAGAGAGAGTGTGATGGTCAAAGTGAGAGTGACGGGCAGTGAGAGATGACGCTCAGAGTGAGAGTGACGGTCAGTGAGAGAGTGACGGTCAGTGAGAGATGACGCTCAGAGTGAGAGTGACAGTCAGAGTGAGAGTGACGGTCAGTGGGAGAGTGATGGTCAGAGTGAGAGAGATGGTCAGAGTGAGAGTGACGGTCAGTGAGAGAGTGATGGTCAGAGTGAGAGAGATGGTCAGAGTGAGAGTGACGGTCAGTGAGAGAGTGGCGGTCAGAGTGAGAGTGACGGTCAGAGTGAGAGAGTGATGGTCAGAGAGAGAGTGACGGTCAGAGTGGGAGCGACGCTCAGAGTGAGAGTGACAGTCAGAGTGAGAGTGGCGGTCAGTGAGAGAGTGACGATCAGTGAGAGAGTGACGGTCAGAGTGAAAGAGTGATGGTCGGAGTGAGAGTGACGGTCAGAGTGAGGGAGTGATGGTCAGAGTGAGAGGCTGACGGTCAGAGTGAGAGAGTGACGGTCAGTGAGAGAGTGATGGTCAGTGAGAGAGTGACGGTCATTGAGAGGGTGACGGTCAGAATGAGAGAATGATAGTCAGAGTGAGAGAATGACGGTCAGAGTGAGAGTGATGGTCAGTGAGAGAGTGATGGTCAGAGTGAGAGTGACGGTCAGAGTGAGAATGACGGTCAGAGTGAGAGAGTGACGGTCAGAATGAGAGTGACGGTCAGAGTGAGAGTGACAGTCAGAGTGAGAGTGACGGTCAGGGAGAGAGTGACGGTCAGAGTGAGAGAGTGAGAGTCAAAGTGAGAGAATGACGGTCAGAGTGAGAGAGTGACGGTCAGTGAGAGTGACGCTCAGAGTGAGACTGACGGCCAGAGTGAGAGTGACAGTCAGAGTGAGAATGACGGTCAGAGTGAGAGAGTGACAGTCAGTGACAGAGTGACGGTCAGAGTTGGAGAGTGACAGTCAGAGAGGGAGAGAGTGACGGTCACAGTGAGAGTGATGGTCAGTGTGAGAGTGATGTTCAGAGTGAGAGAGTGACGGTCAGTGAGAGAATGATGGTCAGTGAGAGAGTGACGGTCAGAGAGTGACGGTCAGAGTGAGAGTGACGGTCAGTGAGAGAGTGACGGTCAGAGAGAGAGTGACGGTCACTGAGAGAGTGACGGTCAGTGGGACTCTGACGTTCAGAGTGAGAGCGACGGTCAGTGAGAGAGTGAAGATCAGAGTGAGAGAGTGACGGTCAGTGAGAGAGTGACGGTCAGAGTGGGGGAGTGACGGTCAGAGTGAGAGTGATGGTCAGTGAGAGAATGACGGTCAGTGAGAGAATGACGGTCAGAGAGAGAGTGACGGTCAGAGCGAGAGTGACGGTCAGAGTGAGAGTGACGGTCAGTGAGAGAATGACAGTCAGTGAGAGAGTGACGGTCAGTGAGAGAGTGACGGTCAGAGTGAGAGTGACGGTCAGAGTGAGAGTGTGACGGTCAGAGTGAGAGTGACAGTCAGAGTGAGAGAGTGATGGTCAGTGAGAGAGTGACGGTCAGAGTGAGAGTGACGGTCAGAGTGAGAGAGTGAGAGTCAAAGTGAGAGAATGACGGTCAGAGTGAGAGAGTGACGGTCAGTGAGAGAGTGACGGTCAGAGTGAGAGTGACGGCCAGAGTGAGAGTGATGGTCAGTGAGAGAGTGACGGTCAGTGAGAGAGTGACGGTCAGAGTGAGAGTGACGGTCAGAGTGAGAGTGACGGTCAGAGTGAGAGAGTGACAGTCAGTGACAGAGTGAAGGTCAGAGTTGGAGAGTGACAGTCAGAGAGAGAGTGATGGTCACAGTGAGAGTGATGGTCAGTGTGAGAGTGACGGTCAGAGTGAGAGAGTGACGGTCAGTGAGAGAATGATGGTCAGTGAGAGAGTGACGGTCAGAGAGTGACGGTCAGAGTGAGAATGACGGTCAGTGAGTGAGTGACGGTCAGAGAGAGAGTGACGGTCACTGAGAGCGTGACGGTCAGTGGGAGTCTGACGTTCAGAGTGAGAGCGACGGTCAGTGAGAGAGTGAAGATCAGAGTGAGAGAGTGACGGTCAGTGAGAGAGTGACGGTCAGAGTGGGGGAGTGACGGTCAGAGTGAGAGTGATGGTCAGTGAGAGAATGACGGTCAGTGAGAGAATGACGGTCAGAGAGAGAGTGACGGTCAGAGCGAGAGTGACGGTCAGAGTGAGAGTGATGGTCAGTGAGAGAATGACAGTCAGTGAGAGAGTGACGGTCAGTGAGAGAGTGACGGTCAGAGTGAGAGTGACGGTCAGAGTGAGAGTGTGACGGTCAGAGTGAGAGTGACAGTCAGAGTGAGAGAGTGATGGTCAGTGAGAGAGTGACTGTCAGAGTGCAAGTGACGGTCAGAGTGAGAGTGACAGTCAGAGTGAGAGAGTGATGGTCAGTGAGAGAGTGACGGTCAGAGTGAGACTGACGGCCAGAGTGAGAGTGACAGTCAGAGTGAGAATGACGGTCAGAGTGAGAGAGTGACGGTCAGAGTGAGAGTGACGGTCAGAGTGAGAGAGTGATGGTCAGAGTGAGAGTGATGGTCAGTGAGAATGACGGTGAGAGTGAGAGAGCAATGGTCAGACTGAGAGTGACAGTCAGAGTGGGAGTGTGACGGTCAGAGTGAGAGTGACGGTCAGAGTGAGAGTGATGGTCAGTGAGGTAATGACGGTCAGTGAGAGAGCGACGGTCAATGAGAGAGTGACGGTCAGAGTGAGAGAGTGACGGTCAGAGTGAGAGAGTGACGGTCAGTGAGAGAATGACAGTCAGTGAGAGAGTGACGGTCAGTGGGAGAGTGACGGCCAGAGTGAGAGTGACGGTCAGAGTGTGAGAGAGACGGTCAGTGTGAGTGTGACGGTCAGAGTGAGAGAGTGACGGTCAGAGTGAGAGTGACAGTCAGAGTGAGAGAGTGATGGTCAGTGAGAGAGTGACTGTCAGAGTGCAAGTGACGGTCAGAGTGAGAGTGACAGTCAGAGTGAGAGAGTGATGGTCAGTGAGAGAGTGACGGTCAGAGTGAGAGTGACGGTCAGAGTGAGAGTGACGGTCAGAGTGAGAGAGTGACAGTCAGTGACAGAGTGACGGTCAGAGTTGGAGAGTGACAGTCAGAGAGGGAGAGAGTGACGGTCACAGTGAGAGTGATGGTCAGTGTGAGAGTGATGGTCATAGTGAGAGAGTGACGGTCAGTGAGAGAATGATGGTCAGTGAGAGAGTGACGGTCAGAGAGTGACGGTCAGAGTGAGAGTGACGGTCAGTGAGAGAGTGACGGTCAGAGAGAGAGTGACGGTCACTGAGAGAGTGACGGTCAGTGGGAGTCTGACGTTCAGAGTGAGAGCGACGGTCAGTGAGAGAGTGAAGATCAGAGTGAGAGAGTGACGGTCAGTGAGAGAGTGACGGTCAGAGTGGGGGAGTGACGGTCAGAGTGAGAGTGATGGTCAGTGAGAGAATGACGGTCAGTGAGAGAGTGACGGTCAGAGAGAGAGTGACGGTCAGAGCGAGAGTGACGGTCAGAGTGAGAGTGACGGTCAGTGAGAGAATGACAGTCAGTGAGAGAGTGACGGTCAGTGAGAGAGTGACGGTCAGAGTGAGAGTGACGGTCAGAGTGAGAGTGACGGTCAGAGTGAGAGAGTGAGAGTCAAAGTGAGAGAATGACGGTCAGAGTGAGAGAGTGACGGTCAGTGAGAGAGTGACGGTCAGAGTGAGAGTGACGGCCAGAGTGAGAGTGACAGTCAGAGTGAGAATGACGGTCAGAGTGAGAGAGTAATGGTCAGAGAGAGAGTGACAGTCAGAGTGAGAGTGTGACGGTCAGAGAGAGATTGACGGTCAGAGTGAGAGAGTGATGGTCAGTGAGAGAGTGATGGTTAGAGAGAGTGTGATGGTCAAAGTGAGAGTGACGGGCAGTGAGAGATGACGCTCAGAGTGAGAGTGACGGTCAGTGAGAGAGTGACGGTCAGTGAGAGATGACGCTCAGAGTGAGAGTGACAGTCAGAGTGAGAGTGACGGTCAGTGGGAGAGTGATGGTCAGAGTGAGAGAGATGGTCAGAGTGAGAGTGACGGTCAGTGAGAGAGTGATGGTCAGAGTGAGAGAGATGGTCAGAGTGAGAGTGACGGTCAGTGAGAGAGTGGCGGTCAGAGTGAGAGTGACGGTCAGAGTGAGAGAGTGATGGTCAGAGAGAGAGTGACGGTCAGAGTGGGAGCGACGCTCAGAGTGAGAGTGACAGTCAGAGTGAGAGTGGCGGTCAGTGAGAGAGTGACGATCAGTGAGAGAGTGATGGTCAGTGAGAGAGTGATGGTCAGAGTGAGAGTGGCGGTCAGTGAGAGAGTGACGATCAGTGAGAGAGTGATGGTCAGAGTGAAAGAGTGATGGTCGGAGTGAGAGTGACGGTCAGAGTGAGGGAGTGATGGTCAGAGTGAGAGGCTGACGGTCAGAGTGAGAGAGTGACGGTCAGTGAGAGAGTGATGGTCAGTGAGAGAGTGACGGTCATTGAGAGGGTGACGGTCAGAATGAGAGAATGATAGTCAGAGTGAGAGAATGACGGTCAGAGTGAGAATGACGGTCAGAGTGAGAGAGTGACGGTCAGAATGAGAGTGACGGTCAGAGTGAGAGTGATGGTCAGAGTGAGAGTGACGGTCAGAGTGAGAATGACGGACAGAGTGAGAGAGTGACGGTCAGAATGAGAGTGACGGTCAGAGTGAGAGTGACAGTCAGAGTGAGAGTGACGGTCAGGGAGAGAGTGACGGTCAGAGTGAGAGAGTGAGAGTCAAAGTGAGAGAATGACGGTCAGAGTGAGAGAGTGACGGTCAGTGAGAGTGACGCTCAGAGTGAGACTGATGGCCAGAGTGAGAGTGACAGTCAGAGTGAGAATGACGGTCAGAGTGAGAGAGTGACAGTCAGAGTGAGAGTGACGGTCAGAGTGAGAGAGTGATGGTCAGAGTGAGAGTGATGGTCAGTGAGAATGACGGTGAGAGTGAGAGAGCAATGGTCAGACTGAGAGTTACAGTCAGAGTGGGAGTGTGATGGTCAGAGTGAGAGTGACGGTCAGTGAGAGAGTGACGGTCAGAGTGAGAGAGTGACGGTCAGAGTGAGAGTGACGGTCAGTGAGGTAATGACGGTCAGTGAGAGAGTGACGGTCAGTGAGAGAGTGACGGTCAGAGTGAGAGTGACGGTCAGTGAGAGAATGACAGTGAGTGAGAGAGTGACGGTCAGTGGGAGAGTGACGGTCAGAGTGAGAGAGTGACGGTCAGAGTGAGAGTGACGGTCAGAGTGAGAGTGACAGTCAGAGTGAGAGAGTGACGGTCAGAGTGAGAGAGTGACGGTCAGAGTGAGAGTGACAGTCAGAGTGAGAGAGTGATGGTCAGTGAGAGAGTGACGGTCAGAGTGAGAGTGACGGTCAGAGTGAGAGTGATGGTCAGAGTGAGAGAGTGAGAGTCAAAGTGAGAGAATGACGGTCAGAGTGAGAGAGTGACGGTCAGTGAGAGAGTGACGGTCAGAGTGAGAGTGACGGCCAGAGTGAGAGTGACAGTCAGAGTGAGAATGACGGTCAGAGTGAGAGAGTAATGGTCAGAGAGAGAGTGACAGTCAGAGTGAGAGTGTGACGGTCAGAGAGAGATTGACGGTCAGAGTGAGAGAGTGATGGTCAGTGAGAGAGTGATGGTTAGAGAGAGTGTGATGGTCAAAGTGAGAGTGACGGGCAGTGAGAGATGACGCTCAGAGTGAGAGTGACGGTCAGTGAGAGAGTGACGGTCAGTGAGAGATGACGCTCAGAGTGAGAGTGACAGTCAGAGTGAGAGTGACGGTCAGTGGGAGAGTGATGGTCAGAGTGAGAGAGATGGTCAGAGTGAGAGTGACGGTCAGTGAGAGAGTGATGGTCAGAGTGAGAGAGATGGTCAGAGTGAGAGTGACGGTCAGTGAGAGAGTGGCGGTCAGAGTGAGAGTGACGGTCAGAGTGAGAGAGTGATGGTCAGAGAGAGAGTGACGGTCAGAGTGGGAGCGACGCTCAGAGTGAGAGTGACAGTCAGAGTGAGAGTGGCGGTCAGTGAGAGAGTGACGATCAGTGAGAGAGTGACGGTCAGAGTGAAAGAGTGATGGTCGGAGTGAGAGTGACGGTCAGAGTGAGGGAGTGATGGTCAGAGTGAGAGGCTGACGGTCAGAGTGAGAGTGACAGTCAGAGTGAGAGTGACGGTCAGGGAGAGAGTGACGGTCAGAGTGAGAGAGTGAGAGTCAAAGTGAGAGAATGACGGTCAGAGTGAGAGAGTGACGGTCAGTGAGAGTGACGCTCAGAGTGAGACTGATGGCCAGAGTGAGAGTGACAGTCAGAGTGAGAATGACGGTCAGAGTGAGAGAGTGACAGTCAGAGTGAGAGTGACGGTCAGAGTGAGAGAGTGATGGTCAGAGTGAGAGTGATGGTCAGTGAGAATGACGGTGAGAGTGAGAGAGCAATGGTCAGACTGAGAGTTACAGTCAGAGTGGGAGTGTGATGGTCAGAGTGAGAGTGACGGTCAGTGAGAGAGTGACGGTCAGAGTGAGAGAGTGACGGTCAGAGTGAGAGTGACGGTCAGTGAGGTAATGACGGTCAGTGAGAGAGTGACGGTCAGTGAGAGAGTGACGGTCAGAGTGAGAGTGACGGTCAGTGAGAGAATGACAGTGAGTGAGAGAGTGACGGTCAGTGGGAGAGTGACGGTCAGAGTGAGAGAGTGACGGTCAGAGTGAGAGTGACGGTCAGAGTGAGAGTGACAGTCAGAGTGAGAGAGTGACGGTCAGAGTGAGAGAGTGACGGTCAGAGTGAGAGTGACAGTCAGAGTGAGAGAGTGATGGTCAGTGAGAGAGTGACGGTCAGAGTGAGAGTGACGGTCAGAGTGAGAGTGATGGTCAGAGTGAGAGAGTGAGAGTCAAAGTGAGAGAATGACGGTCAGAGTGAGAGAGTGACGGTCAGTGAGAGAGTGACGGTCAGAGTGAGAGTGACGGCCAGAGTGAGAGTGACAGTCAGAGTGAGAATGACGGTCAGAGTGAGAGAGTAATGGTCAGAGAGAGAGTGACAGTCAGAGTGAGAGTGTGACGGTCAGAGAGAGATTGACGGTCAGAGTGAGAGAGTGATGGTCAGTGAGAGAGTGATGGTTAGAGAGAGTGTGATGGTCAAAGTGAGAGTGACGGGCAGTGAGAGATGACGCTCAGAGTGAGAGTGACGGTCAGTGAGAGAGTGACGGTCAGTGAGAGATGACGCTCAGAGTGAGAGTGACAGTCAGAGTGAGAGTGACGGTCAGTGGGAGAGTGATGGTCAGAGTGAGAGAGATGGTCAGAGTGAGAGTGACGGTCAGTGAGAGAGTGATGGTCAGAGTGAGAGAGATGGTCAGAGTGAGAGTGACGGTCAGTGAGAGAGTGGCGGTCAGAGTGAGAGTGACAGTCAGAGTGAGAGAGTGATGGTCAGTGAGAGAGTGACGGTCAGAGTGAGAGTGACGGTCAGAGTGAGAGTGTGACGGTCAGAGTGAGAGTGACAGTCAGAGTGAGAGAGTGATGGTCAGTGAGAGAGTGACGGTCAGAGTGAGAGTGACGGTCAGAGTGAGAGAGTGAGAGTCAAAGTGAGAGAATGACGGTCAGAGTGAGAGAGTGACGGTCAGTGAGAGAGTGACGGTCAGAGTGAGAGTGACGGCCAGAGTGAGAGTGACAGTCAGAGTGAGAATGACGGTCAGAGTGAGAGAGTAATGGTCAGAGAGAGAGTGACAGTCAGAGTGAGAGTGTGACGGTCAGAGAGAGATTGACGGTCAGAGTGAGAGAGTGATGGTCAGTGAGAGAGTGATGGTTAGAGAGAGTGTGATGGTCAAAGTGAGAGTGACGGGCAGTGAGAGATGACGCTCAGAGTGAGAGTGACGGTCAGTGAGAGAGTGACGGTCAGTGAGAGATGACGCTCAGAGTGAGAGTGACAGTCAGAGTGAGAGTGACGGTCAGTGGGAGAGTGATGGTCAGAGTGAGAGAGATGGTCAGAGTGAGAGTGACGGTCAGTGAGAGAGTGATGGTCAGAGTGAGAGAGATGGTCAGAGTGAGAGTGACGGTCAGTGAGAGAGTGGCGGTCAGAGTGAGAGTGACGGTCAGAGTGAGAGAGTGATGGTCAGAGAGAGAGTGACGGTCAGAGTGGGAGCGACGCTCAGAGTGAGAGTGACAGTCAGAGTGAGAGTGGCGGTCAGTGAGAGAGTGACGATCAGTGAGAGAGTGACGGTCAGAGTGAAAGAGTGATGGTCGGAGTGAGAGTGACGGTCAGAGTGAGGGAGTGATGGTCAGAGTGAGAGGCTGACGGTCAGAGTGAGAGAGTGACGGTCAGTGAGAGAGTGATGGTCAGTGAGAGAGTGACGGTCATTGAGAGGGTGACGGTCAGAATGAGAGAATGATAGTCAGAGTGAGAGAATGACGGTCAGAGTGAGAGTGATGGTCAGTGAGAGAGTGATGGTCAGAGTGAGAGTGACGGTCAGAGTGAGAATGACGGTCAGAGTGAGAGAGTGACGGTCAGAATGAGAGTGACGGTCAGAGTGAGAGTGACAGTCAGAGTGAGAGTGACGGTCAGTGAGAGAGTGATGGTCAGAGTGAGAGAGATGGTCAGAGTGAGAGTGACGGTCAGTGAGAGAGTGGCGGTCAGAGTGAGAGTGACAGTCAGAGTGAGAGAGTGATGGTCAGTGAGAGAGTGACGGTCAGAGTGAGAGTGACGGTCAGAGTGAGAGTGTGACGGTCAGAGTGAGAGTGACAGTCAGAGTGAGAGAGTGATGGTCAGTGAGAGAGTGACGGTCAGAGTGAGAGTGACGGTCAGAGTGAGAGAGTGAGAGTCAAAGTGAGAGAATGACGGTCAGAGTGAGAGAGTGACGGTCAGTGAGAGAGTGACGGTCAGAGTGAGAGTGACGGCCAGAGTGAGAGTGACAGTCAGAGTGAGAATGACGGTCAGAGTGAGAGAGTAATGGTCAGAGAGAGAGTGACAGTCAGAGTGAGAGTGTGACGGTCAGAGAGAGATTGACGGTCAGAGTGAGAGAGTGATGGTCAGTGAGAGAGTGATGGTTAGAGAGAGTGTGATGGTCAAAGTGAGAGTGACGGGCAGTGAGAGATGACGCTCAGAGTGAGAGTGACGGTCAGTGAGAGAGTGACGGTCAGTGAGAGATGACGCTCAGAGTGAGAGTGACAGTCAGAGTGAGAGTGACGGTCAGTGGGAGAGTGATGGTCAGAGTGAGAGAGATGGTCAGAGTGAGAGTGACGGTCAGTGAGAGAGTGATGGTCAGAGTGAGAGAGATGGTCAGAGTGAGAGTGACGGTCAGTGAGAGAGTGGCGGTCAGAGTGAGAGTGACGGTCAGAGTGAGAGAGTGATGGTCAGAGAGAGAGTGACGGTCAGAGTGGGAGCGACGCTCAGAGTGAGAGTGACAGTCAGAGTGAGAGTGGCGGTCAGTGAGAGAGTGACGATCAGTGAGAGAGTGACGGTCAGAGTGAAAGAGTGATGGTCGGAGTGAGAGTGACGGTCAGAGTGAGGGAGTGATGGTCAGAGTGAGAGGCTGACGGTCAGAGTGAGAGAGTGACGGTCAGTGAGAGAGTGATGGTCAGTGAGAGAGTGACGGTCATTGAGAGGGTGACGGTCAGAATGAGAGAATGATAGTCAGAGTGAGAGAATGACGGTCAGAGTGAGAGTGATGGTCAGTGAGAGAGTGATGGTCAGAGTGAGAGTGACGGTCAGAGTGAGAATGACGGTCAGAGTGAGAGAGTGACGGTCAGAATGAGAGTGACGGTCAGAGTGAGAGTGACAGTCAGAGTGAGAGTGACGGTCAGGGAGAGAGTGACGGTCAGAGTGAGAGAGTGAGAGTCAAAGTGAGAGAATGACGGTCAGAGTGAGAGAGTGACGGTCAGTGAGAGTGACGCTCAGAGTGAGACTGACGGCCAGAGTGAGAGTGACAGTCAGAGTGAGAATGACGGTCAGAGTGAGAGAGTGACAGTCAGAGTGAGAGTGACGGTCAGAGTGAGAGAGTGATGGTCAGAGAGTGATGGTCAGTGAGAATGACGGTGAGAGTGAGAGAGCAATGGTCAGACTGAGAGTTACAGTCAGAGTGGGAGTGTGATGGTCAGAGTGAGAGTGACGGTCAGTGAGAGAGTGACGGTCAGAGTGAGAGAGTGACGGTCAGAGTGAGAGTGACGGTCAGTGAGGTAATGACGGTCAGTGAGAGAGTGACGGTCAGTGAGAGAGTGACGGTCAGAGTGAGAGTGACGGTCAGTGAGAGAATGACAGTGAGTGAGAGAGTGACGGTCAGTGGGAGAGTGACGGTCAGAGTGAGAGTGACGGTCAGAGTGAGAGTGACAGTCAGAGTGAGAGAGTGACGGTCAGAGTGAGAGTGACGGTCAGTGAGAGAGTGATGGTCAGTGAGAGAGTGACGGTCATTGAGAGGGTGACGGTCAGAATGAGAGAATGATAGTCAGAGTGAGAGAATGACGGTCAGAGTGAGAGTGATGGTCAGTGAGAGAGTGATGGTCAGAGTGAGAGTGACGGTCAGAGTGAGAATGACGGTCAGAGTGAGAGAGTGACGGTCAGAATGAGAGTGACGGTCAGAGTGAGAGTGACAGTCAGAGTGAGAGTGACGGTCAGGGAGAGAGTGACGGTCAGAGTGAGAGAGTGAGAGTCAAAGTGAGAGAATGACGGTCAGAGTGAGAGAGTGACGGTCAGTGAGAGTGACGCTCAGAGTGAGACTGACGGCCAGAGTGAGAGTGACAGTCAGAGTGAGAATGACGGTCAGAGTGAGAGAGTGACAGTCAGAGTGAGAGTGACGGTCAGAGTGAGAGAGTGATGGTCAGAGAGTGATGGTCAGTGAGAATGACGGTGAGAGTGAGAGAGCAATGGTCAGACTGAGAGTTACAGTCAGAGTGGGAGTGTGATGGTCAGAGTGAGAGTGACGGTCAGTGAGAGAGTGACGGTCAGAGTGAGAGAGTGACGGTCAGAGTGAGAGTGACGGTCAGTGAGGTAATGACGGTCAGTGAGAGAGTGACGGTCAGTGAGAGAGTGACGGTCAGAGTGAGAGTGACGGTCAGTGAGAGAATGACAGTGAGTGAGAGAGTGACGGTCAGTGGGAGAGTGACGGTCAGAGTGAGAGTGACGGTCAGAGTGAGAGTGACAGTCAGAGTGAGAGAGTGACGGTCAGAGTGAGAGTGACGGTCAGTGGGAGAGTGATGGTCAGAGTGAGAGAGATGGTCAGAGTGAGAGTGACGGTCAGTGAGAGAGTGATGGTCAGAGTGAGAGAGATGGTCAGAGTGAGAGTGACGGTCAGTGAGAGAGTGGCGGTCAGAGTGAGAGTGACGGTCAGAGTGAGAGAGTGATGGTCAGAGAGAGAGTGACGGTCAGAGTGGGAGCGACGCTCAGAGTGAGAGTGACAGTCAGAGTGAGAGTGGCGGTCAGTGAGAGAGTGACGATCAGTGAGAGAGTGACGGTCAGAGTGAAAGAGTGATGGTCGGAGTGAGAGTGACGGTCAGAGTGAGGGAGTGATGGTCAGAGTGAGAGGCTGACGGTCAGAGTGAGAGAGTGACGGTCAGTGAGAGAGTGATGGTCAGTGAGAGAGTGACGGTCATTGAGAGGGTGACGGTCAGAATGAGAGAATGATAGTCAGAGTGAGAGAATGACGGTCAGAGTGAGAGTGATGGTCAGTGAGAGAGTGATGGTCAGAGTTAGAGTGACGGTCAGAGTGAGAATGACGGTCAGAGTGAGAGAGTGACGGTCAGAATGAGAGTGACGGTCAGAGTGAGAGTGACAGTCAGAGTGAGAGTGACGGTCAGGGAGAGAGTGACGGTCAGAGTGAGAGAGTGAGAGTCAAAGTGAGAGAATGACGGTCAGAGTGAGAGAGTGACGGTCAGTGAGAGTGACGCTCAGAGTGAGACTGACGGCCAGAGTGAGAGTGACAGTCAGAGTGAGAATGACGGTCAGAGTGAGAGAGTGACAGTCAGAGTGAGAGTGACGGTCAGAGTGAGAGAGTGATGGTCAGAGAGTGATGGTCAGTGAGAATGACGGTGAGAGTGAGAGAGCAATGGTCAGACTGAGAGTTACAGTCAGAGTGGGAGTGTGATGGTCAGAGTGAGAGTGACGGTCAGTGAGAGAGTGACGGTCAGAGTGAGAGAGTGACGGTCAGAGTGAGAGTGACGGTCAGTGAGGTAATGACGGTCAGTGAGAGAGTGACGGTCAGTGAGAGAGTGACGGTCAGAGTGAGAGTGACGGTCAGTGAGAGAATGACAGTGAGTGAGAGAGTGACGGTCAGTGGGAGAGTGACGGTCAGAGTGAGAGAGTGACGGTCAGAGTGAGAGTGACGGTCAGAGTGAGAGTGACAGTCAGAGTGAGAGAGTGACGGTCAGAGTGAGAGAGTGACGGTCAGAGTGAGAGAGTGATGGTCAGTGAGAGAGTGACTGTCAGAGTGAGAGTGACGGTCAGAGTGAGAGAGTGAGAGTCAAAGTGAGAGAATGACGGTCAGAGTGAGAGAGTGACGGTCACTGAGAGAGTGACGGTCAGAGTGAGAGTGACGGTCAGAGTGAGAGTGACGGTCTGTGTGAGAGCGACGGTCAGTGAGAGAGTGAAGATCAGAGTGAGAGAGTGACGGTCAGTGGGAGAGTGACGGTCAGAGTGGGGGAGTGACGGTCAGAGTGAGAGTGATGGTCAGTGAGAGGGTGATGGTCAGTGAGAGAATGACAGTCAGTGAGAGAGTGACGGTCAGAGTGAGAGTGACGGTCAGAGTGAGAGAGTGATGGTCAGTGAGAGAGTGACGGTCAGAGTGAGAGTGACGGTCAGAGTGAGAGAGTGAGAGTCAAAGTGAGAGAATGACGGTCAGAGTGAGAGAGTGACGGTCAGTGAGAGAGTGACGGTCAGAGTGAGAGTGACGGCCAGAGTGAGAGTGACAGTCAGAGTGAGAATGACGGTCAGAGTGAGAGAGTGACGGTCAGAGTGAGAGTGATGGTAAGAGTGAGAGAGTGACGGTCAGAGAGAGAGAGTGACGGTCACTGAGAGAGTGACGGTCAGAGTGAGAGTGACGGTCAGAGTGAGAGTGACAGTCAGAATGAGAGAGTGATGGTCAGAGAGTGAGTGACAGTCAGAGTGAGAGTGTGACGGTCAGTGAGAGAGTGACTGTCAGAGTGCGAGTGACGGTCAGAGTGAGAGTGACAGTCAGAGTGAGAGAATGACGGTCAGAGTGAGAGAGTGACGGTCAGAGTGAGAGTGATGGTCAGAGTGAGAGAGTGACGGTCAGAGAGAGAGAGTGACGGTCACTGAGAGAGTGACGGTCAGAGTGAGAGTGACGGTCGGAGTGAGAGTGACAGTCAGAATGAGAGAGTGATGGTCAGAGAGTGAGTGACAGTCAGAGTGAGAGTGTGACGGTCAGAGAGTGATTGACGGTCAGAGTGAGAGAGTGACGGTCAGTGAGAGAGTGATGGTTAGAGAGAGAGTGATGGTCAGAGTGAAAGAGTGATGCTCAGTGAGAGAGTGACGGTCAGAGTGAGAGTGACAGTCAGTGAGAGAGTGAAGGTCAGAGTGAGAGTGACAGTCAGAGTGAGAGTGACGGTCAGTGAGAGAGTGACGGTCAGTGAGAGAGTGACGGTCAGTGGGAGAGTGACGGTCAGAGTGAGAGAGTGACGGTCAGAGTGAGAGTGACGGTCAGAGTGAGAGTGACAGTCAGAGTGAGAGAGTGACGGTCAGAGTGAGAGAGTGACGGTCAGAGTGAGAGAGTGATGGTCAGTGAGAGAGTGACTGTCAGAGTGAGAGTGACGGTCAGAGTGAGAGAGTGAGAGTCAAAGTGAGAGAATGACGGTCAGAGTGAGAGAGTGACGGTCAGAGTGAGAGAGTGACGGTCAGAATGAGAGTGACGGTCAGAGTGAGAGTGACAGTCAGAGTGAGAGTGACGGTCAGGGAGAGAGTGACGGTCAGAGTGAGAGAGTGAGAGTCAAAGTGAGAGAATGACGGTCAGAGTGAGAGAGTGACGGTCAGTGAGAGTGACGCTCAGAGTGAGACTGATGGCCAGAGTGAGAGTGACAGTCAGAGTGAGAATGACGGTCAGAGTGAGAGAGTGACAGTCAGAGTGAGAGTGACGGTCAGAGTGAGAGAGTGATGGTCAGAGTGAGAGTGATGGTCAGTGAGAATGACGGTGAGAGTGAGAGAGCAATGGTCAGACTGAGAGTTACAGTCAGAGTGGGAGTGTGATGGTCAGAGTGAGAGTGACGGTCAGTGAGAGAGTGACGGTCAGAGTGAGAGAGTGACGGTCAGAGTGAGAGTGACGGTCAGTGAGGTAATGACGGTCAGTGAGAGAGTGACGGTCAGTGAGAGAGTGACGGTCAGAGTGAGAGTGACGGTCAGTGAGAGAATGACAGTGAGTGAGAGAGTGACGGTCAGTGGGAGAGTGACGGTCAGAGTGAGAGAGTGACGGTCAGAGTGAGAGTGACGGTCAGAGTGAGAGTGACAGTCAGAGTGAGAGAGTGACGGTCAGAGTGAGAGAGTGACGGTCAGAGTGAGAGTGACAGTCAGAGTGAGAGAGTGATGGTCAGTGAGAGAGTGACGGTCAGAGTGAGAGTGACGGTCAGAGTGAGAGTGATGGTCAGAGTGAGAGAGTGAGAGTCAAAGTGAGAGAATGACGGTCAGAGTGAGAGAGTGACGGTCAGTGAGAGAGTGACGGTCAGAGTGAGAGTGACGGCCAGAGTGAGAGTGACAGTCAGAGTGAGAATGACGGTCAGAGTGAGAGAGTAATGGTCAGAGAGAGAGTGACAGTCAGAGTGAGAGTGTGACGGTCAGAGAGAGATTGACGGTCAGAGTGAGAGAGTGATGGTCAGTGAGAGAGTGATGGTTAGAGAGAGTGTGATGGTCAAAGTGAGAGTGACGGGCAGTGAGAGATGACGCTCAGAGTGAGAGTGACGGTCAGTGAGAGAGTGACGGTCAGTGAGAGATGACGCTCAGAGTGAGAGTGACAGTCAGAGTGAGAGTGACGGTCAGTGGGAGAGTGATGGTCAGAGTGAGAGAGATGGTCAGAGTGAGAGTGACGGTCAGTGAGAGAGTGATGGTCAGAGTGAGAGAGATGGTCAGAGTGAGAGTGACGGTCAGTGAGAGAGTGGCGGTCAGAGTGAGAGTGACAGTCAGAGTGAGAGAGTGATGGTCAGTGAGAGAGTGACGGTCAGAGTGAGAGTGACGGTCAGAGTGAGAGTGTGACGGTCAGAGTGAGAGTGACAGTCAGAGTGAGAGAGTGATGGTCAGTGAGAGAGTGACGGTCAGAGTGAGAGTGACGGTCAGAGTGAGAGAGTGAGAGTCAAAGTGAGAGAATGACGGTCAGAGTGAGAGAGTGACGGTCAGTGAGAGAGTGACGGTCAGAGTGAGAGTGACGGCCAGAGTGAGAGTGACAGTCAGAGTGAGAATGACGGTCAGAGTGAGAGAGTAATGGTCAGAGAGAGAGTGACAGTCAGAGTGAGAGTGTGACGGTCAGAGAGAGATTGACGGTCAGAGTGAGAGAGTGATGGTCAGTGAGAGAGTGATGGTTAGAGAGAGTGTGATGGTCAAAGTGAGAGTGACGGGCAGTGAGAGATGACGCTCAGAGTGAGAGTGACGGTCAGTGAGAGAGTGACGGTCAGTGAGAGATGACGCTCAGAGTGAGAGTGACAGTCAGAGTGAGAGTGACGGTCAGTGGGAGAGTGATGGTCAGAGTGAGAGAGATGGTCAGAGTGAGAGTGACGGTCAGTGAGAGAGTGATGGTCAGAGTGAGAGAGATGGTCAGAGTGAGAGTGACGGTCAGTGAGAGAGTGGCGGTCAGAGTGAGAGTGACGGTCAGAGTGAGAGAGTGATGGTCAGAGAGAGAGTGACGGTCAGAGTGGGAGCGACGCTCAGAGTGAGAGTGACAGTCAGAGTGAGAGTGGCGGTCAGTGAGAGAGTGACGATCAGTGAGAGAGTGACGGTCAGAGTGAAAGAGTGATGGTCGGAGTGAGAGTGACGGTCAGAGTGAGGGAGTGATGGTCAGAGTGAGAGGCTGACGGTCAGAGTGAGAGAGTGACGGTCAGTGAGAGAGTGATGGTCAGTGAGAGAGTGACGGTCATTGAGAGGGTGACGGTCAGAATGAGAGAATGATAGTCAGAGTGAGAGAATGACGGTCAGAGTGAGAGTGATGGTCAGTGAGAGAGTGATGGTCAGAGTGAGAGTGACGGTCAGAGTGAGAATGACGGTCAGAGTGAGAGAGTGACGGTCAGAATGAGAGTGACGGTCAGAGTGAGAGTGACAGTCAGAGTGAGAGTGACGGTCAGGGAGAGAGTGACGGTCAGAGTGAGAGAGTGAGAGTCAAAGTGAGAGAATGACGGTCAGAGTGAGAGAGTGACGGTCAGTGAGAGTGACGCTCAGAGTGAGACTGACGGCCAGAGTGAGAGTGACAGTCAGAGTGAGAATGACGGTCAGAGTGAGAGAGTGACAGTCAGAGTGAGAGTGACGGTCAGAGTGAGAGAGTGATGGTCAGAGAGTGATGGTCAGTGAGAATGACGGTGAGAGTGAGAGAGCAATGGTCAGACTGAGAGTTACAGTCAGAGTGGGAGTGTGATGGTCAGAGTGAGAGTGACGGTCAGAGTGAGAGAGTGAGAGTCAAAGTGAGAGAATGACGGTCAGAGTGAGAGAGTGACGGTCAGAGTGAGAGAGTGACGGTCAGAATGAGAGTGACGGTCAGAGTGAGAGTGACAGTCAGAGTGAGAGTGACGGTCAATGAGAGAGTGACGGTCAGAGTGAGAGAGTGACGGTCAGAGTGAGAGAGTGACGGTCAGTGAGAGAATGACAGTCAGTGAGAGTGTGACGGTCAGTGGGAGAGTGACGGCCAGAGTGAGAGTGACGGTCAGAGTGTGAGAGAGACGGTCAGTGTGAGTGTGACGGTCAGAGTGAGAGAGTGACGGTCAGAGTGAGAGTGACAGTCAGAGTGAGAGAGTGATGGTCAGTGAGAGAGTGACTGTCAGAGTGCAAGTGACGGTCAGAGTGAGAGGGACAGTCAGAGTGAGAGAGTGATGGTCAGTGAGAGAGTGACGGTCAGAGTGAGAGTGACGGTCAGAGTGAGAGTGACGGTCAGAGTGAGAGAGTGACAGTCAGTGACAGAGTGACGGTCAGAGTTGGAGAGTGACAGTCAGAGAGGGAGAGAGTGACGGTCACAGTGAGAGTGATGGTCAGTGTGAGAGTGATGGTCATAGTGAGAGAGTGACGGTCAGTGAGAGAATGATGGTCAGTGAGAGAGTGACGGTCAGAGAGTGACGGTCAGAGTGAGAGTGACGGTCAGTGAGAGAGTGACGGTCAGAGAGAGAGTGACGGTCACTGAGAGAGTGACGGTCAGTGGGAGTCTGACGTTCAGAGTGAGAGCGACGGTCAGTGAGAGAGTGAAGATCAGAGTGAGAGAGTGACGGTCAGTGAGAGAGTGACGGTCAGAGTGGGGGAGTGACGGTCAGAATGAGAGTGATGGTCAGTGAGAGAATGACGGTCAGTGAGAGAATGACGGTCAGAGAGAGAGTGACGGTCAGAGCGAGAGTGACGGTCAGAGTGAGAGTGACGGTCAGTGAGAGAATGACAGTCAGTGAGAGAGTGACGGTCAGTGAGAGAGTGACGGTCAGAGTGAGAGTGACGGTCAGAGTGAGAGTGTGACGGTCAGAGTGAGAGTGACAGTCAGAGTGAGAGAGTGATGGTCAGTGAGAGAGTGACGGTCAGAGTGAGAGTGACGGTCAGAGTGAGAGAGTGAGAGTCAAAGTGAGAGAATGACGGTCAGAGTGAGAGAGTGACGGTCAGTGAGAGAGTGACGGTCAGAGTGAGAGTGACGGCCAGAGTGAGAGTGACAGTCAGAGTGAGAATGACGGTCAGAGTGAGAGAGTAATGGTCAGAGAGAGAGTGACAGTCAGAGTGAGAGTGTGACGGTCAGAGAGAGATTGACGGTCAGAGTGAGAGAGTGATGGTCAGTGAGAGAGTGATGGTTAGAGAGAGTGTGATGGTCAAAGTGAGAGTGACGGGCAGTGAGAGATGACGCTCAGAGTGAGAGTGACGGTCAGTGAGAGAGTGACGGTCAGTGAGAGATGACGCTCAGAGTGAGAGTGACAGTCAGAGTGAGAGTGACGGTCAGTGGGAGAGTGATGGTCAGAGTGAGAGAGATGGTCAGAGTGAGAGTGACGGTCAGTGAGAGAGTGATGGTCAGAGTGAGAGAGATGGTCAGAGTGAGAGTGACGGTCAGTGAGAGAGTGGCGGTCAGAGTGAGAGTGACGGTCAGAGTGAGAGAGTGATGGTCAGAGAGAGAGTGACGGTCAGAGTGGGAGCGACGCTCAGAGTGAGAGTGACAGTCAGAGTGAGAGTGGCGGTCAGTGAGAGAGTGACGATCAGTGAGAGAGTGATGGTCAGTGAGAGAGTGATGGTCAGAGTGAGAGTGGCGGTCAGTGAGAGAGTGACGATCAGTGAGAGAGTGATGGTCAGAGTGAAAGAGTGATGGTCGGAGTGAGAGTGACGGTCAGAGTGAGGGAGTGATGGTCAGAGTGAGAGGCTGACGGTCAGAGTGAGAGAGTGACGGTCAGTGAGAGAGTGATGGTCAGTGAGAGAGTGACGGTCATTGAGAGGGTGACGGTCAGAATGAGAGAATGATAGTCAGAGTGAGAGAATGACGGTCAGAGTGAGAGTGATGGTCAGTGAGAGAGTGATGGTCAGAGTGAGAGTGACGGTCAGAGTGAGAATGACGGTCAGAGTGAGAGAGTGACGGTCAGAATGAGAGTGACGGTCAGAGTGAGAGTGATGGTCAGAGTGAGAGTGACGGTCAGAGTGAGAATGACGGTCAGAGTGAGAGAGTGACGGTCAGAATGAGAGTGACGGTCAGAGTGAGAGTGACAGTCAGAGTGAGAGTGACGGTCAGGGAGAGAGTGACGGTCAGAGTGAGAGAGTGAGAGTCAAAGTGAGAGAATGACGGTCAGAGTGAGAGAGTGACGGTCAGTGAGAGTGACGCTCAGAGTGAGACTGATGGCCAGAGTGAGAGTGACAGTCAGAGTGAGAATGACGGTCAGAGTGAGAGAGTGACAGTCAGAGTGAGAGTGACGGTCAGAGTGAGAGAGTGATGGTCAGAGTGAGAGTGATGGTCAGTGAGAATGACGGTGAGAGTGAGAGAGCAATGGTCAGACTGAGAGTTACAGTCAGAGTGGGAGTGTGATGGTCAGAGTGAGAGTGACGGTCAGTGAGAGAGTGACGGTCAGAGTGAGAGAGTGACGGTCAGAGTGAGAGTGACGGTCAGTGAGGTAATGACGGTCAGTGAGAGAGTGACGGTCAGTGAGAGAGTGACGGTCAGAGTGAGAGTGACGGTCAGTGAGAGAATGACAGTGAGTGAGAGAGTGACGGTCAGTGGGAGAGTGACGGTCAGAGTGAGAGAGTGACGGTCAGAGTGAGAGTGACGGTCAGAGTGAGAGTGACAGTCAGAGTGAGAGAGTGACGGTCAGAGTGAGAGAGTGACGGTCAGAGTGAGAGTGACAGTCAGAGTGAGAGAGTGATGGTCAGTGAGAGAGTGACGGTCAGAGTGAGAGTGACGGTCAGAGTGAGAGTGATGGTCAGAGTGAGAGAGTGAGAGTCAAAGTGAGAGAATGACGGTCAGAGTGAGAGAGTGACGGTCAGTGAGAGAGTGACGGTCAGAGTGAGAGTGACGGCCAGAGTGAGAGTGACAGTCAGAGTGAGAATGACGGTCAGAGTGAGAGAGTAATGGTCAGAGAGAGAGTGACAGTCAGAGTGAGAGTGTGACGGTCAGAGAGAGATTGACGGTCAGAGTGAG
The DNA here is from genome assembly GCF_964213995.1 of Mustelus asterias. NCBI lineage: Eukaryota > Metazoa > Chordata > Chondrichthyes > Carcharhiniformes > Triakidae > Mustelus > Mustelus asterias. The sequence goes on along the minus strand of NW_027590297.1, from coordinate 27,626 downwards.
AGAGTGATGGTCAGTGAGAGAGTGATGGTTAGAGAGAGTGTGATGGTCAAAGTGAGAGTGACGGGCAGTGAGAGATGACGCTCAGAGTGAGAGTGACGGTCAGTGAGAGAGTGACGGTCAGTGAGAGATGACGCTCAGAGTGAGAGTGACAGTCAGAGTGAGAGTGACGGTCAGTGGGAGAGTGATGGTCAGAGTGAGAGAGATGGTCAGAGTGAGAGTGACGGTCAGTGAGAGAGTGATGGTCAGAGTGAGAGAGATGGTCAGAGTGAGAGTGACGGTCAGTGAGAGAGTGGCGGTCAGAGTGAGAGTGACGGTCAGAGTGAGAGAGTGATGGTCAGAGAGAGAGTGACGGTCAGAGTGGGAGCGACGCTCAGAGTGAGAGTGACAGTCAGAGTGAGAGTGGCGGTCAGTGAGAGAGTGACGATCAGTGAGAGAGTGACGGTCAGAGTGAAAGAGTGATGGTCGGAGTGAGAGTGACGGTCAGAGTGAGGGAGTGATGGTCAGAGTGAGAGGCTGACGGTCAGAGTGAGAGAGTGACGGTCAGTGAGAGAGTGATGGTCAGTGAGAGAGTGACGGTCATTGAGAGGGTGACGGTCAGAATGAGAGAATGATAGTCAGAGTGAGAGAATGACGGTCAGAGTGAGAGTGATGGTCAGTGAGAGAGTGATGGTCAGAGTGAGAGTGACGGTCAGAGTGAGAATGACGGTCAGAGTGAGAGAGTGACGGTCAGAATGAGAGTGACGGTCAGAGTGAGAGTGACAGTCAGAGTGAGAGTGACGGTCAGGGAGAGAGTGACGGTCAGAGTGAGAGAGTGAGAGTCAAAGTGAGAGAATGACGGTCAGAGTGAGAGAGTGACGGTCAGTGAGAGTGACGCTCAGAGTGAGACTGACGGCCAGAGTGAGAGTGACAGTCAGAGTGAGAATGACGGTCAGAGTGAGAGAGTGACAGTCAGTGACAGAGTGACGGTCAGAGTTGGAGAGTGACAGTCAGAGAGGGAGAGAGTGACGGTCACAGTGAGAGTGATGGTCAGTGTGAGAGTGATGTTCAGAGTGAGAGAGTGACGGTCAGTGAGAGAATGATGGTCAGTGAGAGAGTGACGGTCAGAGAGTGACGGTCAGAGTGAGAGTGACGGTCAGTGAGAGAGTGACGGTCAGAGAGAGAGTGACGGTCACTGAGAGAGTGACGGTCAGTGGGACTCTGACGTTCAGAGTGAGAGCGACGGTCAGTGAGAGAGTGAAGATCAGAGTGAGAGAGTGACGGTCAGTGAGAGAGTGACGGTCAGAGTGGGGGAGTGACGGTCAGAGTGAGAGTGATGGTCAGTGAGAGAATGACGGTCAGTGAGAGAATGACGGTCAGAGAGAGAGTGACGGTCAGAGCGAGAGTGACGGTCAGAGTGAGAGTGACGGTCAGTGAGAGAATGACAGTCAGTGAGAGAGTGACGGTCAGTGAGAGAGTGACGGTCAGAGTGAGAGTGACGGTCAGAGTGAGAGTGTGACGGTCAGAGTGAGAGTGACAGTCAGAGTGAGAGAGTGATGGTCAGTGAGAGAGTGACGGTCAGAGTGAGAGTGACGGTCAGAGTGAGAGAGTGAGAGTCAAAGTGAGAGAATGACGGTCAGAGTGAGAGAGTGACGGTCAGTGAGAGAGTGACGGTCAGAGTGAGAGTGACGGCCAGAGTGAGAGTGATGGTCAGTGAGAGAGTGACGGTCAGTGAGAGAGTGACGGTCAGAGTGAGAGTGACGGTCAGAGTGAGAGTGACGGTCAGAGTGAGAGAGTGACAGTCAGTGACAGAGTGAAGGTCAGAGTTGGAGAGTGACAGTCAGAGAGAGAGTGATGGTCACAGTGAGAGTGATGGTCAGTGTGAGAGTGACGGTCAGAGTGAGAGAGTGACGGTCAGTGAGAGAATGATGGTCAGTGAGAGAGTGACGGTCAGAGAGTGACGGTCAGAGTGAGAATGACGGTCAGTGAGTGAGTGACGGTCAGAGAGAGAGTGACGGTCACTGAGAGCGTGACGGTCAGTGGGAGTCTGACGTTCAGAGTGAGAGCGACGGTCAGTGAGAGAGTGAAGATCAGAGTGAGAGAGTGACGGTCAGTGAGAGAGTGACGGTCAGAGTGGGGGAGTGACGGTCAGAGTGAGAGTGATGGTCAGTGAGAGAATGACGGTCAGTGAGAGAATGACGGTCAGAGAGAGAGTGACGGTCAGAGCGAGAGTGACGGTCAGAGTGAGAGTGATGGTCAGTGAGAGAATGACAGTCAGTGAGAGAGTGACGGTCAGTGAGAGAGTGACGGTCAGAGTGAGAGTGACGGTCAGAGTGAGAGTGTGACGGTCAGAGTGAGAGTGACAGTCAGAGTGAGAGAGTGATGGTCAGTGAGAGAGTGACTGTCAGAGTGCAAGTGACGGTCAGAGTGAGAGTGACAGTCAGAGTGAGAGAGTGATGGTCAGTGAGAGAGTGACGGTCAGAGTGAGACTGACGGCCAGAGTGAGAGTGACAGTCAGAGTGAGAATGACGGTCAGAGTGAGAGAGTGACGGTCAGAGTGAGAGTGACGGTCAGAGTGAGAGAGTGATGGTCAGAGTGAGAGTGATGGTCAGTGAGAATGACGGTGAGAGTGAGAGAGCAATGGTCAGACTGAGAGTGACAGTCAGAGTGGGAGTGTGACGGTCAGAGTGAGAGTGACGGTCAGAGTGAGAGTGATGGTCAGTGAGGTAATGACGGTCAGTGAGAGAGCGACGGTCAATGAGAGAGTGACGGTCAGAGTGAGAGAGTGACGGTCAGAGTGAGAGAGTGACGGTCAGTGAGAGAATGACAGTCAGTGAGAGAGTGACGGTCAGTGGGAGAGTGACGGCCAGAGTGAGAGTGACGGTCAGAGTGTGAGAGAGACGGTCAGTGTGAGTGTGACGGTCAGAGTGAGAGAGTGACGGTCAGAGTGAGAGTGACAGTCAGAGTGAGAGAGTGATGGTCAGTGAGAGAGTGACTGTCAGAGTGCAAGTGACGGTCAGAGTGAGAGTGACAGTCAGAGTGAGAGAGTGATGGTCAGTGAGAGAGTGACGGTCAGAGTGAGAGTGACGGTCAGAGTGAGAGTGACGGTCAGAGTGAGAGAGTGACAGTCAGTGACAGAGTGACGGTCAGAGTTGGAGAGTGACAGTCAGAGAGGGAGAGAGTGACGGTCACAGTGAGAGTGATGGTCAGTGTGAGAGTGATGGTCATAGTGAGAGAGTGACGGTCAGTGAGAGAATGATGGTCAGTGAGAGAGTGACGGTCAGAGAGTGACGGTCAGAGTGAGAGTGACGGTCAGTGAGAGAGTGACGGTCAGAGAGAGAGTGACGGTCACTGAGAGAGTGACGGTCAGTGGGAGTCTGACGTTCAGAGTGAGAGCGACGGTCAGTGAGAGAGTGAAGATCAGAGTGAGAGAGTGACGGTCAGTGAGAGAGTGACGGTCAGAGTGGGGGAGTGACGGTCAGAGTGAGAGTGATGGTCAGTGAGAGAATGACGGTCAGTGAGAGAGTGACGGTCAGAGAGAGAGTGACGGTCAGAGCGAGAGTGACGGTCAGAGTGAGAGTGACGGTCAGTGAGAGAATGACAGTCAGTGAGAGAGTGACGGTCAGTGAGAGAGTGACGGTCAGAGTGAGAGTGACGGTCAGAGTGAGAGTGTGACGGTCAGAGTGAGAGTGACAGTCAGAGTGAGAGAGTGATGGTCAGTGAGAGAGTGACGGTCAGAGTGAGAGTGACGGTCAGAGTGAGAGAGTGAGAGTCAAAGTGAGAGAATGACGGTCAGAGTGAGAGAGTGACGGTCAGTGAGAGAGTGACGGTCAGAGTGAGAGTGACGGCCAGAGTGAGAGTGACAGTCAGAGTGAGAATGACGGTCAGAGTGAGAGAGTAATGGTCAGAGAGAGAGTGACAGTCAGAGTGAGAGTGTGACGGTCAGAGAGAGATTGACGGTCAGAGTGAGAGAGTGATGGTCAGTGAGAGAGTGATGGTTAGAGAGAGTGTGATGGTCAAAGTGAGAGTGACGGGCAGTGAGAGATGACGCTCAGAGTGAGAGTGACGGTCAGTGAGAGAGTGACGGTCAGTGAGAGATGACGCTCAGAGTGAGAGTGACAGTCAGAGTGAGAGTGACGGTCAGTGGGAGAGTGATGGTCAGAGTGAGAGAGATGGTCAGAGTGAGAGTGACGGTCAGTGAGAGAGTGATGGTCAGAGTGAGAGAGATGGTCAGAGTGAGAGTGACGGTCAGTGAGAGAGTGGCGGTCAGAGTGAGAGTGACGGTCAGAGTGAGAGAGTGATGGTCAGAGAGAGAGTGACGGTCAGAGTGGGAGCGACGCTCAGAGTGAGAGTGACAGTCAGAGTGAGAGTGGCGGTCAGTGAGAGAGTGACGATCAGTGAGAGAGTGATGGTCAGTGAGAGAGTGATGGTCAGAGTGAGAGTGGCGGTCAGTGAGAGAGTGACGATCAGTGAGAGAGTGATGGTCAGAGTGAAAGAGTGATGGTCGGAGTGAGAGTGACGGTCAGAGTGAGGGAGTGATGGTCAGAGTGAGAGGCTGACGGTCAGAGTGAGAGAGTGACGGTCAGTGAGAGAGTGATGGTCAGTGAGAGAGTGACGGTCATTGAGAGGGTGACGGTCAGAATGAGAGAATGATAGTCAGAGTGAGAGAATGACGGTCAGAGTGAGAATGACGGTCAGAGTGAGAGAGTGACGGTCAGAATGAGAGTGACGGTCAGAGTGAGAGTGATGGTCAGAGTGAGAGTGACGGTCAGAGTGAGAATGACGGACAGAGTGAGAGAGTGACGGTCAGAATGAGAGTGACGGTCAGAGTGAGAGTGACAGTCAGAGTGAGAGTGACGGTCAGGGAGAGAGTGACGGTCAGAGTGAGAGAGTGAGAGTCAAAGTGAGAGAATGACGGTCAGAGTGAGAGAGTGACGGTCAGTGAGAGTGACGCTCAGAGTGAGACTGATGGCCAGAGTGAGAGTGACAGTCAGAGTGAGAATGACGGTCAGAGTGAGAGAGTGACAGTCAGAGTGAGAGTGACGGTCAGAGTGAGAGAGTGATGGTCAGAGTGAGAGTGATGGTCAGTGAGAATGACGGTGAGAGTGAGAGAGCAATGGTCAGACTGAGAGTTACAGTCAGAGTGGGAGTGTGATGGTCAGAGTGAGAGTGACGGTCAGTGAGAGAGTGACGGTCAGAGTGAGAGAGTGACGGTCAGAGTGAGAGTGACGGTCAGTGAGGTAATGACGGTCAGTGAGAGAGTGACGGTCAGTGAGAGAGTGACGGTCAGAGTGAGAGTGACGGTCAGTGAGAGAATGACAGTGAGTGAGAGAGTGACGGTCAGTGGGAGAGTGACGGTCAGAGTGAGAGAGTGACGGTCAGAGTGAGAGTGACGGTCAGAGTGAGAGTGACAGTCAGAGTGAGAGAGTGACGGTCAGAGTGAGAGAGTGACGGTCAGAGTGAGAGTGACAGTCAGAGTGAGAGAGTGATGGTCAGTGAGAGAGTGACGGTCAGAGTGAGAGTGACGGTCAGAGTGAGAGTGATGGTCAGAGTGAGAGAGTGAGAGTCAAAGTGAGAGAATGACGGTCAGAGTGAGAGAGTGACGGTCAGTGAGAGAGTGACGGTCAGAGTGAGAGTGACGGCCAGAGTGAGAGTGACAGTCAGAGTGAGAATGACGGTCAGAGTGAGAGAGTAATGGTCAGAGAGAGAGTGACAGTCAGAGTGAGAGTGTGACGGTCAGAGAGAGATTGACGGTCAGAGTGAGAGAGTGATGGTCAGTGAGAGAGTGATGGTTAGAGAGAGTGTGATGGTCAAAGTGAGAGTGACGGGCAGTGAGAGATGACGCTCAGAGTGAGAGTGACGGTCAGTGAGAGAGTGACGGTCAGTGAGAGATGACGCTCAGAGTGAGAGTGACAGTCAGAGTGAGAGTGACGGTCAGTGGGAGAGTGATGGTCAGAGTGAGAGAGATGGTCAGAGTGAGAGTGACGGTCAGTGAGAGAGTGATGGTCAGAGTGAGAGAGATGGTCAGAGTGAGAGTGACGGTCAGTGAGAGAGTGGCGGTCAGAGTGAGAGTGACAGTCAGAGTGAGAGAGTGATGGTCAGTGAGAGAGTGACGGTCAGAGTGAGAGTGACGGTCAGAGTGAGAGTGTGACGGTCAGAGTGAGAGTGACAGTCAGAGTGAGAGAGTGATGGTCAGTGAGAGAGTGACGGTCAGAGTGAGAGTGACGGTCAGAGTGAGAGAGTGAGAGTCAAAGTGAGAGAATGACGGTCAGAGTGAGAGAGTGACGGTCAGTGAGAGAGTGACGGTCAGAGTGAGAGTGACGGCCAGAGTGAGAGTGACAGTCAGAGTGAGAATGACGGTCAGAGTGAGAGAGTAATGGTCAGAGAGAGAGTGACAGTCAGAGTGAGAGTGTGACGGTCAGAGAGAGATTGACGGTCAGAGTGAGAGAGTGATGGTCAGTGAGAGAGTGATGGTTAGAGAGAGTGTGATGGTCAAAGTGAGAGTGACGGGCAGTGAGAGATGACGCTCAGAGTGAGAGTGACGGTCAGTGAGAGAGTGACGGTCAGTGAGAGATGACGCTCAGAGTGAGAGTGACAGTCAGAGTGAGAGTGACGGTCAGTGGGAGAGTGATGGTCAGAGTGAGAGAGATGGTCAGAGTGAGAGTGACGGTCAGTGAGAGAGTGATGGTCAGAGTGAGAGAGATGGTCAGAGTGAGAGTGACGGTCAGTGAGAGAGTGGCGGTCAGAGTGAGAGTGACGGTCAGAGTGAGAGAGTGATGGTCAGAGAGAGAGTGACGGTCAGAGTGGGAGCGACGCTCAGAGTGAGAGTGACAGTCAGAGTGAGAGTGGCGGTCAGTGAGAGAGTGACGATCAGTGAGAGAGTGACGGTCAGAGTGAAAGAGTGATGGTCGGAGTGAGAGTGACGGTCAGAGTGAGGGAGTGATGGTCAGAGTGAGAGGCTGACGGTCAGAGTGAGAGAGTGACGGTCAGTGAGAGAGTGATGGTCAGTGAGAGAGTGACGGTCATTGAGAGGGTGACGGTCAGAATGAGAGAATGATAGTCAGAGTGAGAGAATGACGGTCAGAGTGAGAGTGATGGTCAGTGAGAGAGTGATGGTCAGAGTGAGAGTGACGGTCAGAGTGAGAATGACGGTCAGAGTGAGAGAGTGACGGTCAGAATGAGAGTGACGGTCAGAGTGAGAGTGACAGTCAGAGTGAGAGTGACGGTCAGGGAGAGAGTGACGGTCAGAGTGAGAGAGTGAGAGTCAAAGTGAGAGAATGACGGTCAGAGTGAGAGAGTGACGGTCAGTGAGAGTGACGCTCAGAGTGAGACTGACGGCCAGAGTGAGAGTGACAGTCAGAGTGAGAATGACGGTCAGAGTGAGAGAGTGACAGTCAGAGTGAGAGTGACGGTCAGAGTGAGAGAGTGATGGTCAGAGAGTGATGGTCAGTGAGAATGACGGTGAGAGTGAGAGAGCAATGGTCAGACTGAGAGTTACAGTCAGAGTGGGAGTGTGATGGTCAGAGTGAGAGTGACGGTCAGTGAGAGAGTGACGGTCAGAGTGAGAGAGTGACGGTCAGAGTGAGAGTGACGGTCAGTGAGGTAATGACGGTCAGTGAGAGAGTGACGGTCAGTGAGAGAGTGACGGTCAGAGTGAGAGTGACGGTCAGTGAGAGAATGACAGTGAGTGAGAGAGTGACGGTCAGTGGGAGAGTGACGGTCAGAGTGAGAGTGACGGTCAGAGTGAGAGTGACAGTCAGAGTGAGAGAGTGACGGTCAGAGTGAGAGTGACGGTCAGTGGGAGAGTGATGGTCAGAGTGAGAGAGATGGTCAGAGTGAGAGTGACGGTCAGTGAGAGAGTGATGGTCAGAGTGAGAGAGATGGTCAGAGTGAGAGTGACGGTCAGTGAGAGAGTGGCGGTCAGAGTGAGAGTGACGGTCAGAGTGAGAGAGTGATGGTCAGAGAGAGAGTGACGGTCAGAGTGGGAGCGACGCTCAGAGTGAGAGTGACAGTCAGAGTGAGAGTGGCGGTCAGTGAGAGAGTGACGATCAGTGAGAGAGTGACGGTCAGAGTGAAAGAGTGATGGTCGGAGTGAGAGTGACGGTCAGAGTGAGGGAGTGATGGTCAGAGTGAGAGGCTGACGGTCAGAGTGAGAGAGTGACGGTCAGTGAGAGAGTGATGGTCAGTGAGAGAGTGACGGTCATTGAGAGGGTGACGGTCAGAATGAGAGAATGATAGTCAGAGTGAGAGAATGACGGTCAGAGTGAGAGTGATGGTCAGTGAGAGAGTGATGGTCAGAGTTAGAGTGACGGTCAGAGTGAGAATGACGGTCAGAGTGAGAGAGTGACGGTCAGAATGAGAGTGACGGTCAGAGTGAGAGTGACAGTCAGAGTGAGAGTGACGGTCAGGGAGAGAGTGACGGTCAGAGTGAGAGAGTGAGAGTCAAAGTGAGAGAATGACGGTCAGAGTGAGAGAGTGACGGTCAGTGAGAGTGACGCTCAGAGTGAGACTGACGGCCAGAGTGAGAGTGACAGTCAGAGTGAGAATGACGGTCAGAGTGAGAGAGTGACAGTCAGAGTGAGAGTGACGGTCAGAGTGAGAGAGTGATGGTCAGAGAGTGATGGTCAGTGAGAATGACGGTGAGAGTGAGAGAGCAATGGTCAGACTGAGAGTTACAGTCAGAGTGGGAGTGTGATGGTCAGAGTGAGAGTGACGGTCAGTGAGAGAGTGACGGTCAGAGTGAGAGAGTGACGGTCAGAGTGAGAGTGACGGTCAGTGAGGTAATGACGGTCAGTGAGAGAGTGACGGTCAGTGAGAGAGTGACGGTCAGAGTGAGAGTGACGGTCAGTGAGAGAATGACAGTGAGTGAGAGAGTGACGGTCAGTGGGAGAGTGACGGTCAGAGTGAGAGAGTGACGGTCAGAGTGAGAGTGACGGTCAGAGTGAGAGTGACAGTCAGAGTGAGAGAGTGACGGTCAGAGTGAGAGAGTGACGGTCAGAGTGAGAGAGTGATGGTCAGTGAGAGAGTGACTGTCAGAGTGAGAGTGACGGTCAGAGTGAGAGAGTGAGAGTCAAAGTGAGAGAATGACGGTCAGAGTGAGAGAGTGACGGTCAGAGTGAGAGAGTGACGGTCAGAATGAGAGTGACGGTCAGAGTGAGAGTTACAGTCAGAGTGAGAGTGACGGTCAGGGAGAGAGTGACGGTCAGAGTGAGAGAGTGAGAGTCAAAGTGAGAGAATGACGGTCAGAGTGAGAGAGTGACGGTCAGTGAGAGTGACGCTCAGAGTGAGACTGATGGCCAGAGTGAGAGTGACAGTCAGAGTGAGAATGACGGTCAGAGTGAGAGAGTGACAGTCAGAGTGAGAGTGACGGTCAGAGTGAGAGAGTGATGGTCAGAGTGAGAGTGATGGTCAGTGAGAATGACGGTGAGAGTGAGAGAGCAATGGTCAGACTGAGAGTTACAGTCAGAGTGGGAGTGTGATGGTCAGAGTGAGAGTGACGGTCAGTGAGAGAGTGACGGTCAGAGTGAGAGAGTGACGGTCAGAGTGAGAGTGACGGTCAGTGAGGTAATGACGGTCAGTGAGAGAGTGACGGTCAGTGAGAGAGTGACGGTCAGAGTGAGAGTGACGGTCAGTGAGAGAATGACAGTGAGTGAGAGAGTGACGGTCAGTGGGAGAGTGACGGTCAGAGTGAGAGAGTGACGGTCAGAGTGAGAGTGACGGTCAGAGTGAGAGTGACAGTCAGAGTGAGAGAGTGACGGTCAGAGTGAGAGAGTGACGGTCAGAGTGAGAGTGACAGTCAGAGTGAGAGAGTGATGGTCAGTGAGAGAGTGACGGTCAGAGTGAGAGTGACGGTCAGAGTGAGAGTGATGGTCAGAGTGAGAGAGTGAGAGTCAAAGTGAGAGAATGACGGTCAGAGTGAGAGAGTGACGGTCAGTGAGAGAGTGACGGTCAGAGTGAGAGTGACGGCCAGAGTGAGAGTGACAGTCAGAGTGAGAATGACGGTCAGAGTGAGAGAGTAATGGTCAGAGAGAGAGTGACAGTCAGAGTGAGAGTGTGACGGTCAGAGAGAGATTGACGGTCAGAGTGAGAGAGTGATGGTCAGTGAGAGAGTGATGGTTAGAGAGAGTGTGATGGTCAAAGTGAGAGTGACGGGCAGTGAGAGATGACGCTCAGAGTGAGAGTGACGGTCAGTGAGAGAGTGACGGTCAGTGAGAGATGACGCTCAGAGTGAGAGTGACAGTCAGAGTGAGAGTGACGGTCAGTGGGAGAGTGATGGTCAGAGTGAGAGAGATGGTCAGAGTGAGAGTGACGGTCAGTGAGAGAGTGATGGTCAGAGTGAGAGAGATGGTCAGAGTGAGAGTGACGGTCAGTGAGAGAGTGGCGGTCAGAGTGAGAGTGACAGTCAGAGTGAGAGAGTGATGGTCAGTGAGAGAGTGACGGTCAGAGTGAGAGTGACGGTCAGAGTGAGAGTGTGACGGTCAGAGTGAGAGTGACAGTCAGAGTGAGAGAGTGATGGTCAGTGAGAGAGTGACGGTCAGAGTGAGAGTGACGGTCAGAGTGAGAGAGTGAGAGTCAAAGTGAGAGAATGACGGTCAGAGTGAGAGAGTGACGGTCAGTGAGAGAGTGACGGTCAGAGTGAGAGTGACGGCCAGAGTGAGAGTGACAGTCAGAGTGAGAATGACGGTCAGAGTGAGAGAGTAATGGTCAGAGAGAGAGTGACAGTCAGAGTGAGAGTGTGACGGTCAGAGAGAGATTGACGGTCAGAGTGAGAGAGTGATGGTCAGTGAGAGAGTGATGGTTAGAGAGAGTGTGATGGTCAAAGTGAGAGTGACGGGCAGTGAGAGATGACGCTCAGAGTGAGAGTGACGGTCAGTGAGAGAGTGACGGTCAGTGAGAGATGACGCTCAGAGTGAGAGTGACAGTCAGAGTGAGAGTGACGGTCAGTGGGAGAGTGATGGTCAGAGTGAGAGAGATGGTCAGAGTGAGAGTGACGGTCAGTGAGAGAGTGATGGTCAGAGTGAGAGAGATGGTCAGAGTGAGAGTGACGGTCAGTGAGAGAGTGGCGGTCAGAGTGAGAGTGACGGTCAGAGTGAGAGAGTGATGGTCAGAGAGAGAGTGACGGTCAGAGTGGGAGCGACGCTCAGAGTGAGAGTGACAGTCAGAGTGAGAGTGGCGGTCAGTGAGAGAGTGACGATCAGTGAGAGAGTGACGGTCAGAGTGAAAGAGTGATGGTCGGAGTGAGAGTGACGGTCAGAGTGAGGGAGTGATGGTCAGAGTGAGAGGCTGACGGTCAGAGTGAGAGAGTGACGGTCAGTGAGAGAGTGATGGTCAGTGAGAGAGTGACGGTCATTGAGAGGGTGACGGTCAGAATGAGAGAATGATAGTCAGAGTGAGAGAATGACGGTCAGAGTGAGAGTGATGGTCAGTGAGAGAGTGATGGTCAGAGTGAGAGTGACGGTCAGAGTGAGAATGACGGTCAGAGTGAGAGAGTGACGGTCAGAATGAGAGTGACGGTCAGAGTGAGAGTGACAGTCAGAGTGAGAGTGACGGTCAGGGAGAGAGTGACGGTCAGAGTGAGAGAGTGAGAGTCAAAGTGAGAGAATGACGGTCAGAGTGAGAGAGTGACGGTCAGTGAGAGTGACGCTCAGAGTGAGACTGACGGCCAGAGTGAGAGTGACAGTCAGAGTGAGAATGACGGTCAGAGTGAGAGAGTGACAGTCAGAGTGAGAGTGACGGTCAGAGTGAGAGAGTGATGGTCAGAGAGTGATGGTCAGTGAGAATGACGGTGAGAGTGAGAGAGCAATGGTCAGACTGAGAGTTACAGTCAGAGTGGGAGTGTGATGGTCAGAGTGAGAGTGACGGTCAGTGAGAGAGTGACGGTCAGAGTGAGAGAGTGACGGTCAGAGTGAGAGTGACGGTCAGTGAGGTAATGACGGTCAGTGAGAGAGTGACGGTCAGTGAGAGAGTGACGGTCAGAGTGAGAGTGACGGTCAGTGAGAGAATGACAGTGAGTGAGAGAGTGACGGTCAGTGGGAGAGTGACGGTCAGAGTGAGAGAGTGACGGTCAGAGTGAGAGTGACGGTCAGAGTGAGAGTGACAGTCAGAGTGAGAGAGTGGCGGTCAGAGTGAGAGAGTGACGGTCAGAGTGAGAGAGTGATGGTCAGTGAGAGAGTGACTGTCAGAGTGAGAGTGACGGTCAGAGTGAGAGAGTGAGAGTCAAAGTGAGAGAATGACGGTCAGAGTGAGAGAGTGACGGTCACTGAGAGAGTGACGGTCAGAGTGAGAGTGACGGTCAGAGTGAGAGTGACGGTCTGTGTGAGAGCGACGGTCAGTGAGAGAGTGAAGATCAGAGTGAGAGAGTGACGGTCAGTGGGAGAGTGACGGTCAGAGTGGGGGAGTGACGGTCAGAGTGAGAGTGATGGTCAGTGAGAGGGTGATGGTCAGTGAGAGAATGACAGTCAGTGAGAGAGTGACGGTCAGAGTGAGAGTGACGGTCAGAGTGAGAGAGTGATGGTCAGTGAGAGAGTGACGGTCAGAGTGAGAGTGACGGTCAGAGTGAGAGAGTGAGAGTCAAAGTGAGAGAATGACGGTCAGAGTGAGAGAGTGACGGTCAGTGAGAGAGTGACGGTCAGAGTGAGAGTGACGGCCAGAGTGAGAGTGACAGTCAGAGTGAGAATGACGGTCAGAGTGAGAGAGTGACGGTCAGAGTGAGAGTGATGGTAAGAGTGAGAGAGTGACGGTCAGAGAGAGAGAGTGACGGTCACTGAGAGAGTGACGGTCAGAGTGAGAGTGACGGTCAGAGTGAGAGCGACAGTCAGAATGAGAGAGTGATGGTCAGAGAGTGAGTGACAGTCAGAGTGAGAGTGTGACGGTCAGTGAGAGAGTGACTGTCAGAGTGCGAGTGACGGTCAGAGTGAGAGTGACAGTCAGAGTGAGAGAATGACGGTCAGAGTGAGAGAGTGACGGTCAGAGTGAGAGTGATGGTCAGAGTGAGAGAGTGACGGTCAGAGAGAGAGAGTGACGGTCACTGAGAGAGTGACGGTCAGAGTGAGAGTGACGGTCGGAGTGAGAGTGACAGTCAGAATGAGAGAGTGATGGTCAGAGAGTGAGTGACAGTCAGAGTGAGAGTGTGACGGTCAGAGAGTGATTGACGGTCAGAGTGAGAGAGTGACGGTCAGTGAGAGAGTGATGGTTAGAGAGAGAGTGATGGTCAGAGTGAAAGAGTGATGCTCAGTGAGAGAGTGACGGTCAGAGTGAGAGTGACAGTCAGTGAGAGAGTGAAGGTCAGAGTGAGAGTGACAGTCAGAGTGAGAGTGACGGTCAGTGAGAGAGTGACGGTCAGTGAGAGAGTGACGGTCAGTGGGAGAGTGACGGTCAGAGTGAGAGAGTGACGGTCAGAGTGAGAGTGACGGTCAGAGTGAGAGTGACAGTCAGAGTGAGAGAGTGACGGTCAGAGTGAGAGAGTGACGGTCAGAGTGAGAGAGTGATGGTCAGTGAGAGAGTGACTGTCAGAGTGAGAGTGACGGTCAGAGTGAGAGAGTGAGAGTCAAAGTGAGAGAATGACGGTCAGAGTGAGAGAGTGACGGTCAGAGTGAGAGAGTGACGGTCAGAATGAGAGTGACGGTCAGAGTGAGAGTGACAGTCAGAGTGAGAGTGACGGTCAGGGAGAGAGTGACGGTCAGAGTGAGAGAGTGAGAGTCAAAGTGAGAGAATGACGGTCAGAGTGAGAGAGTGACGGTCAGTGAGAGTGACGCTCAGAGTGAGACTGATGGCCAGAGTGAGAGTGACAGTCAGAGTGAGAATGACGGTCAGAGTGAGAGAGTGACAGTCAGAGTGAGAGTGACGGTCAGAGTGAGAGAGTGATGGTCAGAGTGAGAGTGATGGTCAGTGAGAATGACGGTGAGAGTGAGAGAGCAATGGTCAGACTGAGAGTTACAGTCAGAGTGGGAGTGTGATGGTCAGAGTGAGAGTGACGGTCAGTGAGAGAGTGACGGTCAGAGTGAGAGAGTGACGGTCAGAGTGAGAGTGACGGTCAGTGAGGTAATGACGGTCAGTGAGAGAGTGACGGTCAGTGAGAGAGTGACGGTCAGAGTGAGAGTGACGGTCAGTGAGAGAATGACAGTGAGTGAGAGAGTGACGGTCAGTGGGAGAGTGACGGTCAGAGTGAGAGAGTGACGGTCAGAGTGAGAGTGACGGTCAGAGTGAGAGTGACAGTCAGAGTGAGAGAGTGACGGTCAGAGTGAGAGAGTGACGGTCAGAGTGAGAGTGACAGTCAGAGTGAGAGAGTGATGGTCAGTGAGAGAGTGACGGTCAGAGTGAGAGTGACGGTCAGAGTGAGAGTGATGGTCAGAGTGAGAGAGTGAGAGTCAAAGTGAGAGAATGACGGTCAGAGTGAGAGAGTGACGGTCAGTGAGAGAGTGACGGTCAGAGTGAGAGTGACGGCCAGAGTGAGAGTGACAGTCAGAGTGAGAATGACGGTCAGAGTGAGAGAGTAATGGTCAGAGAGAGAGTGACAGTCAGAGTGAGAGTGTGACGGTCAGAGAGAGATTGACGGTCAGAGTGAGAGAGTGATGGTCAGTGAGAGAGTGATGGTTAGAGAGAGTGTGATGGTCAAAGTGAGAGTGACGGGCAGTGAGAGATGACGCTCAGAGTGAGAGTGACGGTCAGTGAGAGAGTGACGGTCAGTGAGAGATGACGCTCAGAGTGAGAGTGACAGTCAGAGTGAGAGTGACGGTCAGTGGGAGAGTGATGGTCAGAGTGAGAGAGATGGTCAGAGTGAGAGTGACGGTCAGTGAGAGAGTGATGGTCAGAGTGAGAGAGATGGTCAGAGTGAGAGTGACGGTCAGTGAGAGAGTGGCGGTCAGAGTGAGAGTGACAGTCAGAGTGAGAGAGTGATGGTCAGTGAGAGAGTGACGGTCAGAGTGAGAGTGACGGTCAGAGTGAGAGTGTGACGGTCAGAGTGAGAGTGACAGTCAGAGTGAGAGAGTGATGGTCAGTGAGAGAGTGACGGTCAGAGTGAGAGTGACGGTCAGAGTGAGAGAGTGAGAGTCAAAGTGAGAGAATGACGGTCAGAGTGAGAGAGTGACGGTCAGTGAGAGAGTGACGGTCAGAGTGAGAGTGACGGCCAGAGTGAGAGTGACAGTCAGAGTGAGAATGACGGTCAGAGTGAGAGAGTAATGGTCAGAGAGAGAGTGACAGTCAGAGTGAGAGTGTGACGGTCAGAGAGAGATTGACGGTCAGAGTGAGAGAGTGATGGTCAGTGAGAGAGTGATGGTTAGAGAGAGTGTGATGGTCAAAGTGAGAGTGACGGGCAGTGAGAGATGACGCTCAGAGTGAGAGTGACGGTCAGTGAGAGAGTGACGGTCAGTGAGAGATGACGCTCAGAGTGAGAGTGACAGTCAGAGTGAGAGTGACGGTCAGTGGGAGAGTGATGGTCAGAGTGAGAGAGATGGTCAGAGTGAGAGTGACGGTCAGTGAGAGAGTGATGGTCAGAGTGAGAGAGATGGTCAGAGTGAGAGTGACGGTCAGTGAGAGAGTGGCGGTCAGAGTGAGAGTGACGGTCAGAGTGAGAGAGTGATGGTCAGAGAGAGAGTGACGGTCAGAGTGGGAGCGACGCTCAGAGTGAGAGTGACAGTCAGAGTGAGAGTGGCGGTCAGTGAGAGAGTGACGATCAGTGAGAGAGTGACGGTCAGAGTGAAAGAGTGATGGTCGGAGTGAGAGTGACGGTCAGAGTGAGGGAGTGATGGTCAGAGTGAGAGGCTGACGGTCAGAGTGAGAGAGTGACGGTCAGTGAGAGAGTGATGGTCAGTGAGAGAGTGACGGTCATTGAGAGGGTGACGGTCAGAATGAGAGAATGATAGTCAGAGTGAGAGAATGACGGTCAGAGTGAGAGTGATGGTCAGTGAGAGAGTGATGGTCAGAGTGAGAGTGACGGTCAGAGTGAGAATGACGGTCAGAGTGAGAGAGTGACGGTCAGAATGAGAGTGACGGTCAGAGTGAGAGTGACAGTCAGAGTGAGAGTGACGGTCAGGGAGAGAGTGACGGTCAGAGTGAGAGAGTGAGAGTCAAAGTGAGAGAATGACGGTCAGAGTGAGAGAGTGACGGTCAGTGAGAGTGACGCTCAGAGTGAGACTGACGGCCAGAGTGAGAGTGACAGTCAGAGTGAGAATGACGGTCAGAGTGAGAGAGTGACAGTCAGAGTGAGAGTGACGGTCAGAGTGAGAGAGTGATGGTCAGAGAGTGATGGTCAGTGAGAATGACGGTGAGAGTGAGAGAGCAATGGTCAGACTGAGAGTTACAGTCAGAGTGGGAGTGTGATGGTCAGAGTGAGAGTGACGGTCAGTGAGAGAGTGACGGTCAGAGTGAGAGAGTGACGGTCAGAGTGAGAGTGACGGTCAGTGAGGTAATGACGGTCAGTGAGAGAGTGACGGTCAGTGAGAGAGTGACGGTCAGAGTGAGAGTGACGGTCAGTGAGAGAATGACAGTGAGTGAGAGAGTGACGGTCAGTGGGAGAGTGACGGTCAGAGTGAGAGAGTGACGGTCAGAGTGAGAGTGACGGTCAGAGTGAGAGTGACAGTCAGAGTGAGAGAGTGACGGTCAGAGTGAGAGAGTGACGGTCAGAGTGAGAGAGTGATGGTCAGTGAGAGAGTGACTGTCAGAGTGAGAGTGACGGTCAGAGTGAGAGAGTGAGAGTCAAAGTGAGAGAATGACGGTCAGAGTGAGAGAGTGACGGTCACTGAGAGAGTGACGGTCAGAGTGAGAGTGACGGTCAGAGTGAGAGTGACGGTCTGTGTGAGAGCGACGGTCAGTGAGAGAGTGAAGATCAGAGTGAGAGAGTGACGGTCAGTGGGAGAGTGACGGTCAGAGTGGGGGAGTGACGGTCAGAGTGAGAGTGATGGTCAGTGAGAGGGTGATGGTCAGTGAGAGAATGACAGTCAGTGAGAGAGTGACGGTCAGAGTGAGAGTGACGGTCAGAGTGAGAGAGTGATGGTCAGTGAGAGAGTGACGGTCAGAGTGAGAGTGACGGTCAGAGTGAGAGAGTGAGAGTCAAAGTGAGAGAATGACGGTCAGAGTGAGAGAGTGACGGTCAGTGAGAGAGTGACGGTCAGAGTGAGAGTGACGGCCAGAGTGAGAGTGACAGTCAGAGTGAGAATGACGGTCAGAGTGAGAGAGTGACGGTCAGAGTGAGAGTGATGGTAAGAGTGAGAGAGTGACGGTCAGAGAGAGAGAGTGACGGTCACTGAGAGAGTGACGGTCAGAGTGAGAGTGACGGTCAGAGTGAGAGTGACAGTCAGAATGAGAGAGTGATGGTCAGAGAGTGAGTGACAGTCAGAGTGAGAGTGTGACGGTCAGTGAGAGAGTGACTGTCAGAGTGCGAGTGACGGTCAGAGTGAGAGTGACAGTCAGAGTGAGAGAATGACGGTCAGAGTGAGAGAGTGACGGTCAGAGTGAGAGTGATGGTCAGAGTGAGAGAGTGACGGTCAGAGAGAGAGAGTGACGGTCACTGAGAGAGTGACGGTCAGAGTGAGAGTGACGGTCGGAGTGAGAGTGACAGTCAGAATGAGAGAGTGATGGTCAGAGAGTGAGTGACAGTCAGAGTGAGAGTGTGACGGTCAGAGAGTGATTGACGGTCAGAGTGAGAGAGTGACGGTCAGTGAGAGAGTGATGGTTAGAGAGAGAGTGATGGTCAGAGTGAAAGAGTGATGCTCAGTGAGAGAGTGACGGTCAGAGTGAGAGTGACAGTCAGTGAGAGAGTGAAGGTCAGAGTGAGAGTGACAGTCAGAGTGAGAGTGACGGTCAGTGAGAGAGTGACGGTCAGTGAGAGAGTGACGGTCAGTGAGAGAGTGACAGCCAGAGTGAGAGAGTGATGGTCAGTGAGAGAGTGACGGTCAGAGTGAGAGTGACGGTCAGAGTGAGAGAGTGACGATCAGTGGGAGAGTGACGGTCAGAGTGAGAGTGACGGCCAGAGTGAGAGTGACAGTCAGAGTGAGAATGACGGTCAGAGTGAGAGAGTGACGGTCAGAGTGAGAGAGTGACGGTCAGTGAGAGAGTTACGGTCAGAGTGAGAGTGAGGGTCAGAGTGAGAGTGACGGTCAGAGTGAGAGAGTGACGGTCAGAGTGAGAGTGATGGTCAGAGTGAGAGAGTGACGGTCGGAGAGAGAGAGTGACGGTCACTGAGAGAGTGACGGTCAGAGTGAGAGTGACGGTCAGAGTGAGAGTGACGGTCAGTGTGAGAGCGACGGTCAGTGAGAGAGTGAAGATCAGAGTGAGAGAGTGACGGTCAGTGGGAGAGTGATGGTCAGAGTGGGGGAGTGACGGTCAGAGTGAGAGTGATGGTCAGTGAGAGAGTGATGGTCAGTGAGAGAATGACAGTCAGTGAGAGAGTGACGGTCAGAGTGAGAGTGACGGTCAAAGTGAGAGAGTGACGGTCAGAGTGAGAGTGACAGTCAGAGTGAGAGAGTGATGGACTGTCAGAGTGCGAGTGACGGTCAGAGTGAGAGTGACAGTCAGAGTGAGAGAGTGATGGTCAGAGTGAGAGAGTGACGGTCAGAGTGAGAGTGACGGTCAGAGTGAGAGAGTGAGAGTCAAAGTGAGAGAATGACGGTCAGAGTGAGAGAGTGACGGTCAGTGAGAGAGTGACGGTCAGAGTGAGAGTGACGGCCAGAGTGAGAGTGACAGTCAGAGTGAGAATGACGGTCAGAGTGAGAGTGACAGTCAGAGTGAGAGAGTGATGGTCAGTGAGAGAGTGACTGTCAGAGTGCGAGTGACGGTCAGAGTGAGAGTGACAGTCAGAGTGAGAGAGTGATGGTCAGTGAGAGAGTGACGGTCAGAGTGAGAGTGACGGTCAGAGTGAGAGTGATGGTCAGAGTGAGAGAGTGAGAGTCAAAGTGAGAGAATGACGGTCAGAGTGAGAGAGTGACGGTCAGTGAGAGATTGACGGTCAGAGTGAGAGTGACGGTCAGAGTGAGAATGACAGTCAGAGTGAGAGAGTGATGGTCAGAGAGAGATTGACGGTTAGAGTGAGAGAGTGACGGTCAGTGAGAGATGACGCTCAGAGTGAGAGTGACAGTCAGAGTGAGAGTGACGGTCAGTGAGAGAGTGACGGTCAGTGAGAGAGTGATGGTCAGAGTGAGAGTGACGGTCAGAGTGGGAGAGTGACGGTCACTGAGAGAGTGACGGTCAGAGTGAGAGTGACGGTCAGAGTGAGAGTGACGGTCAGAGTGAGAGAGTGATGGTCAGAGAGAGAGTGACGGTCAGAGTGAGAGAGTGACGGTCACTGAGAGAGTGACGGTCAGAGTGAGAGTGACGGTCAGAGTGAGAGTGACGGTCAGTGTGAGAGCGACGGTCAGTGAGAGAGTGACGATCAGAGTGAGAGAGTGACGGTCAGTGGGAGAGTGACGGTCAGAGTGGGGGAGTGACGGTCAGAGTGAGAGTGATGGTCAGTCAGAGAATGACGGTCAGTGAGAGAATGACGGTCAGCGAGAGAGTGATGGTCAGTGAGAGAATGACAGTCAGTGAGAGAGTGACGGTCAGTGAGAGAGTGACGGTCAGTGAGAGAGTGACGGTCAGAGTGAGAGTGACGGTCAGAGTGAGAGAGTGACGGTCAGTGAGAGAGTGAAGGTCAGTGAGAGAGTGATGGTCAGAGTGAGAGAGACGGTCAGAGTGAGAGTGACAGTCAGTGAGAGAGTGGCGTTCAGAGTGAGAGTGACGGTCAGAGTGAGAGAGTGACGGTCAGAGAGAGAGTGACGGTCAGAGTGAGAGAGTGATGGTCAGTGAGAGAGTGATGGTCAGTGAGAGAATGATGGTCAGAGAGAGAGTGACGGTCAGAGAGAGAGTGACGGTCAGAGCGAGAATGACGGTCAGAGTGAGAGTGTGACGGTCAGAGTGAGAGTGACAGTCAGAGTGAGAGAGTGATGGTCAGTGAGAGAGTGACTATCAGAGTGTGAGTGACGGTCAGAGTGAGAGTGACAGTCAGAGTGAGAGAGTGATGGTCAGTGAGAGAGTGACGGTCAGAGTGAGAGTGATGGTCAGAGTGAGAGTGATGGTCAGAGTGAGAGTCAAAGTGAGAGAATGACGGTCAGAGTGAGAGAGTGACGGTCAGTGAGAGATTGACAGTCAGAGTGAGAGTGACGGCCAGAGTGAGAGTGACAGTCAGAGTGAGAATGACAGTCAGAGTGAGAGAGTGATGGTCAGAGAGAGATTGACGGTCAGAGTGAGAGAGTGACGGTCAGTGAGAGATTGACAGTCAGAGTGAGAGTGACGGCCAGAGTGAGAGTGATGGTCAGAGTGAGAGTGACGGTCAGTGAGAGAGTGGCGGTCAGAGTGAGAGTGACGGTCAGAGTGAGAGAGTGATGGTCAGTGAGAGAGTGACGATCAGTGAGAGAGTGACGGTCAGAGTGAAAGAGTGATGGTCAGAGTGAGAGTGACGGTCAGAGTGAGAGAGTGACAGTCAGTGAGAGGGTGATGGTCAGTGAGAGAGTGACGGTCAGTGAGAGGGTGACGGTCAGAATGAGAGAGTGACAGTCAGAGTGAGAGAATGACGGTCAGTGTGAGAGTGATGGTCAGTGAGAGAGTGATGGACAGAGAGAGAGTGACGGTCAGAGTGAGAATGACGGTCAGAGTGAGAGAGTGACGGTCAGAAAGAGAGTGACGGTCAGAGTGAGAGTGACAGTCAGAGTGAGAGAGTGATGGTCAGAGTGAGAGAGTGACGGTCAGAGTGAGAGTGACGGTCAGAGTGAGAGAGTGAGAGTCAAAGTGAGAGAATGACGGTCAGAGTGAGAGAGTGACGGTCAGTGAGAGAGTGACGGTCAGAGTGAGAGTGACGGCCAGAGTGAGAGTGACAGTCAGAGTGAGAATGACGGTCAGAGTGAGAGAGTGACGGTCAGAGTGAGAGTGATGGTCAGAGTGAGAGAGTGACGGTCAGAGAGAGAGAGTGACGGTCACTGAGAGAGTGACGGTCAGAGTGAGAGTGACGGTCAGAGTGAGAGTGACAGTCAGAATGAGAGAGTGATGGTCAGAGAGTGAGTGACAGTCAGAGTGAGAGTGTGATGGTCAGTGAGAGAGTGACGGTCAGAGTGAGAGTGACGGTCAGTGAGAGAATGACAGTCAGTGAGAGAGTGACGGTCAGTGAGAGAGTGACGGTCAGAGTGAGAGTGACGGTCAGAGTGAGAGTGTGACGGTCAGAGTGAGAGTGACAGTCAGAGTGAGAGAGTGATGGTCAGTGAGAGAGTGACGGTCAGAGTGAGAGTGATGGTCAGAGTGAGAGAGTGAGAGTCAAAGTGAGAGAATGACAGTCAGAGTGAGAGAGTGACGGTCAGTGAGAGATTGACGGTCAGAGTGAGAGTGACGGCCACAGTGAGAGTGACAGTCAGAGTGAGAGAGTGATGGTCAGAGAGAGATTGACGGTCAGAGTGAGAGTGTGACGGTCAGTGAGAGATGACGCTCAGAGTGAGAGTGACAGTCAGAGTGAGAGTGACGGTCAGTGAGAGAGTGACGGTCAGTGAGAGAGTGATGGTCAGAGTGAGAGTGACGGTCAGTGAGAGAGTGACGGTCAGAGTGAGAGCGACGGTCAGTGAGAGAGTGAAGATCAGAGTGAGAGAGTGACGGTCAGTGGGAGAGTGACGGTCAGAGTGGGGGAGTGACGGTCAGAGTGAGAGTGATGGTCAGTCAGAGAATGACGGTCAGTGAGAGAATGATGGTCAGCGAGAGAGTGATGGTCAGTGAGAGAATGACAGTCAGAGAGAGAGTGACGGTCAGTGAGAGAGTGACGGTCACAGTGAGAGAGTGACGGTCACAGTGAGAGTGACGGTCAGAGTGAGAGAGTGACGGTCAGAGTGAGAGTGACAGTCAGAGTGAGAGAGTGATGGTCAGTGAGAGAGTGACTGTCAGAGTGCGAGTGACGGTCAGAGTGAGAGAGTGATGGTCAGTGAGAGAGTGACTGTCAGAGTGAGAGTGACGGTCAGAGTGAGAGAGTGAGAGTCAAAGTGAGAGAATGACGGTCAGAGTGAGAGAGTGACGGTCACTGAGAGAGTGACGGTCAGAGTGAGAGTGACGGTCAGAGTGAGAGTGACGGTCTGTGTGAGAGCGACGGTCAGTGAGAGAGTGAAGATCAGAGTGTGAGAGTGACGGTCAGTGGGAGAGTGACGGTCAGAGTGGGGGAGTGACGGTCAGAGTGAGAGTGATGGTCAGTGAGAGAGTGATGGTCAGTGAGAGAATGACAGTCAGTGAGAGAGTGACGGTCAGAGTGAGAGTGACGGTCAGAGTGAGAGAGTGACGGTCAGAGTGAGAGTGACAGTCAGAGTGAGAGAGTGATGGTCAGTCAGAGAGTGACTGTCAGAGTGCGAGTGACAGTCAGAGTGAGAGTGACAGTCAGTGAGAGATTGACGGTCAGAGTGAGAGTGACGGCCACAGTGAGAGTGACAGTCAGAGTGAGAGAGTGATGGTCAGAGAGAGATTGACGGTCAGAGTGAGAGAGTGACGGTCAGTGAGAGATGACGCTCAGAGTGAGAGTGACAGTCAGAGTGAGAGTGACGGTCAGTGAGAGAGTGACGGTCAGTGAGAGAGTGATGGTCAGAGTGAGAGTGACGGTCAGTGAGAGAGTGACGGTCAGAGTGAGAGCGACGGTCAGTGAGAGAGTGAAGATCAGAGTGAGAGAGTGACGGTCAGTGGGAGAGTGACGGTCAGAGTGGGGGAGTGACGGTCAGAGTGAGAGTGATGGTCAGTCAGAGAATGACGGTCAGTGAGAGAATGATGGTCAGCGAGAGAGTGATGGTCAGTGAGAGAATGACAGTCAGAGAGAGAGTGACGGTCAGTGAGAGAGTGACGGTCACAGTGAGAGAGTGACGGTCACAGTGAGAGTGACGGTCAGAGTGAGAGAGTGACGGTCAGAGTGAGAGTGACAGTCAGAGTGAGAGAGTGATGGTCAGTGAGAGAGTGACTGTCAGAGTGCGAGTGACGGTCAGAGTGAGAGAGTGATGGTCAGTGAGAGAGTGACTGTCAGAGTGAGAGTGACGGTCAGAGTGAGAGAGTGAGAGTCAAAGTGAGAGAATGACGGTCAGAGTGAGAGAGTGACGGTCACTGAGAGAGTGACGGTCAGAGTGAGAGTGACGGTCAGAGTGAGAGTGACGGTCTGTGTGAGAGCGACGGTCAGTGAGAGAGTGAAGATCAGAGTGTGAGAGTGACGGTCAGTGGGAGAGTGACGGTCAGAGTGGGGGAGTGACGGTCAGGGTGAGAGTGATGGTCAGTGAGAGAGTGATGGTCAGTGAGAGAATGACAGTCAGTGAGAGAGTGACGGTCAGAGTGAGAGTGACGGTCAGAGTGAGAGAGTGACGGTCAGAGTGAGAGTGACAGTCAGAGTGAGAGAGTGATGGTCAGTCAGAGAGTGACTGTCAGAGTGCGAGTGACAGTCAGAGTGAGAGTGACAGTCAGAGTGAGAGAGTGATGGTCAGTGAGAGAGTGACAGTCAGAGTGAGAGTGACGGTCAGAGTGAGAGAGTGAGAGTCAAAGTGAGAGAATGACGGTCAGAGTGAGAGAGTGACGGTCAGTGAGAGAGTGACGGTCAGAGTGAGAGTGACGGCCAGAGTGAGAGTGACAGTCAGAGTGAGAATGACGGTCAGAGTGAGAGAGTGACGGTCAGAGTGAGAGTGATGGTCAGAGTGAGAGAGTGACGGTCAGAGAGAGTGACGGTCACTGAGAGAGTGACGGTCAGACTGGGAGTGACGGTCAGAGTGAGAGTGACAGTCAGAATGAGAGAGTGATGGTCAGAGAGTGAGTGACAGTCAGAGTGAGAGTGTGACGGTCAGTGAGAGTGACTGTCAGAGTGCGAGTGACGGTCAGAGTGAGAGTGACAGTCAGAGTGAGAGAGTGATGGTCAGTGAGAGAGTGACGGTCAGAGTGAGAGTGACGGTCAGAGTGAGAGAGTGAGAGTCAAAGTGAGAGAATGACGTTCAGAGTGGGAGAGTGACGGTCAGTGAGAGAGTGACGGTCAGAGTGAGAGTGACGGCCAGAGTGAGAGTGACAGTCAGAGTGAGAATGACGGTCAGAGTGAGTGAATGACGGTCAGAGTGAGAGTGATGGTCAGAGTGAGAGAGTGACGGTCAGAGAGAGAGAGTGACGGTCACTGAGAGAGTGACGGTCAGAGTGAGAGTGACGGTCAGAGTGAGAGTGACAGTCAGAATGAGAGAGTGATGGTCAGAGAGTGAGTGACAGTCAGAGTGAGAGTGTGACGGTCAGAGAGTGATTGACGGTCAGAGTGAGAGAGTGACGGTCAGTGAGAGAGTGATGGTTAGAGAGAGAGTGATGGTCAGAGTGAAAGAGTGATGCTCAGTGAGAGAGTGACGGTCAGAGTGAGAGTGACAGTCAGAGTGAGAGTGACGGTCAGTGAGAGAGTGACGGTAAGTGAGAGAGTGATGGTCAGAGTGTGAGTGACGGTCAGATTGAGAGTGAGAGTCAGAGTGAGAGTGACGGTCAGTGAGAGAGTGACGGTCAGTGAGAGAGTGATGGTCAGAGTGAGAGAGACGGTCAGAGTGAGAGTGACAGTCAGTGAGAGAGTGGCGGTCAGAGTGAGAGAGTGACGGTCAGAGAGAGAGTGACGGTCAGAGTGAGAGAGTGATGGTCAGTGAGAGAGTGATGGTCAATGAGAGAATGACGGTCAGAGCGAGAGTGACGGTCAGAGAGAGAGTGACGGTCAGAGCGAGAATGATGGTCAGAGTGAGAGTGACGGTCAGTGAGAGAATGACAGTCAGTGAGAGAGTGACGGTCAGTGAGAGAGTGACGGTCAGAGTGAGAGTGACGGTTAGAGTGAGAGTGTGACGGTCAGAGTGAGAGTGACAGTCAGAGTGAGAGAGTGATGGTCAGTGAGAGAGTGACTGTCAGAGTGCGAGTGACGGTCAGAGTGAGAGTGACAGTCAGAGTGAGAGAGTGATGGTCAGTGAGAGAGTGACGGTCAGAGTGAGAGTGACGGTCAGAGTGAGAGTGATGGTCAGAGTGAGAGAGTGAGAGTCAAAGTGAGAGAATGACGGTCAGAGTGAGAGAGTGACGGTCAGTGAGAGATTGACGGTCAGAGTGAGAGTGACGGTCAGAGTGAGAATGACAGTCAGAGTGAGAGAGTGATGGTCAGAGAGAGATTGACGGTTAGAGTGAGAGAGTGACGGTCAGTGAGAGATGACGCTCAGAGTGAGAGTGACAGTCAGAGTGAGAGTGACGGTCAGTGAGAGAGTGACGGTCAGTGAGAGAGTGATGGTCAGAGTGAGAGTGACGGTCAGTGAGAGAGTGGCGGTCAGAGTGAGAGTGACGGTCAGAGTGAGAGAGTGATGGTCAGAGAGAGAGTGACGGTCAGAGTGAGAGAGTGACGGTCACTGAGAGAGTGACGGTCAGAGTGAGAGTGACGGTCAGAGTGAGAGTGACGGTCAGTGTGAGAGCGACGGTCAGTGAGAGAGTGACGATCAGAGTGAGAGAGTGACGGTCAGTGGGAGAGTGACGGTCAGAGTGGGGGAGTGACGGTCAGAGTGAGAGTGATGGTCAGTCAGAGAATGACGGTCAGTGAGAGAATGACGGTCAGCGAGAGAGTGATGGTCAGTGAGAGAATGACAGTCAGTGAGAGAGTGACGGTCAGTGAGAGAGTGACGGTCAGTGAGAGAGTGACGGTCAGAGTGAGAGTGACGGTCAGAGTGAGAGAGTGACGGTCAGTGAGAGAGTGAAGGTCAGTGAGAGAGTGATGGTCAGAGTGAGAGAGACGGTCAGAGTGAGAGTGACAGTCAGTGAGAGAGTGGCGTTCAGAGTGAGAGTGACGGTCAGAGTGAGAGAGTGACGGTCAGAGAGAGAGTGACGGTCAGAGTGAGAGAGTGATGGTCAGTGAGAGAGTGATGGTCAGTGAGAGAATGATGGTCAGAGAGAGAGTAACGGTCAGAGAGAGAGTGACGGTCAGAGCGAGAATGACGGTCAGAGTGAGAGTGTGACGGTCAGAGTGAGAGTGACAGTCAGAGTGAGAGAGTGATGGTCAGTGAGAGAGTGACTATCAGAGTGTGAGTGACGGTCAGAGTGAGAGTGACAGTCAGAGTGAGAGAGTGATGGTCAGTGAGAGAGTGACGGTCAGAGTGAGAGTGATGGTCAGAATGAGAGTGATGGTCAGAGTGAGAGTCAAAGTGAGAGAATGACGGTCAGAGTGAGAGAGTGACGGTCAGTGAGAGATTGACAGTCAGAGTGAGAGTGACGGCCAGAGTGAGAGTGACAGTCAGAGTGAGAGTGACGGTCAGAGTGAGAGAGTGATGGTCAGAGAGAGATTGACGGTCAGAGTGAGAGAGTGACGGTCAGTGAGAGATTGACAGTCAGAGTGAGAGTGACGGCCAGAGTGAGAGTGACAGTCAGAGTGAGAATGACAGTCAGAGTGAGAGAGTGATGGTCAGAGAGAGATTGACAGTCAGAGTGATAGTGACGGTCAGTGAGAGAGTGATGGTCAGAGTGAGAGTGACGGTCAGTGAGAGAGTGGCGGTCAGAGTGAGAGTGACGGTCAGAGTGAGAGAGTGATGGTCAGTGAGAGAGTGACGATCAGTGAGAGAGTGACGGTCAGAGTGAAAGAGTGATGGTCAGAGTGAGAGTGACGGTCAGAGTGAGAGAGTGACAGTCAGTGAGAGGGTGATGGTCAGTGAGAGAGTGACGGTCAGTGAGAGGGTGACGGTCAGAATGAGAGAGTGACAGTCAGAGTGAGAGAATGACGGTCAGTGTGAGAGTGATGGTCAGTGAGAGAGTGATGGACAGAGAGAGAGTGACGGTCAGAGTGAGAATGACGGTCAGAGTGAGAGAGTGACGGTCAGAAAGAGAGTGACGGTCAGAGTGAGAGTGACAGTCAGAGTGAGAGTGACGATCAGTGAGAGAGTGACGGTCAGAGTGAGAGTCAAAGTGAGAGAATGACGGTCAGAGTGAGAGAGTGACAGTCAGTGAGAGAGTGACGCTCAGAGTGAGAGTGATGGCCAGAGTGAGGGTGACAGTCAGAGTGAGAGAGTGACGGTCAGAGTGAGAGCGTGATGGTCAGAGTGAGAGTGACGGTCAGAGTGCGAGTGACGGTCAGTGAGAGAGTGATGGTCAGAGAGAGAGTGACAGTCAGAGTGAGAGTGTGACGGTCAGAGAGAGATTGACGGTCAGACTGAGAGAGTGACGGTCAGTGAGAGAGTGATGGTCAGAGTGAGCGAGTGATGGTCAGTGCAAGATGACGCTCAGAGTGAGAGTGACAGTCAGAGTGAGAGTGACGGTCAGTGAGAGAGTGACGGTCAGTGAGAGAGTGATGGTCAGAGTGAGAGTGACGGACAGTGAGAGAGTGACGGTCAGAGTGAGAGTGACGGTCAGAGTGAGAGAGTGACGGTCAGAGTGAGAGTGACAGTCAGAGTGAGAGTGTGATGGTCAGTGAGAGAGTGACTGTCAGAGTGCGAGTGACGGTCGGACTGAGGGTGATGGTCAGTGAGAGAGTGATGGTCAGAGTGAGAGTGACGGTCAGAGTGAGAGAGTGACGGTCAGTGAGAGAATGATGGTCAGTGAGAGAGTGACGGTCAGAGAGTGACGTTCAGAGTGAGAGCGACGGTCAGTGAGAGAGTGAAGATCCAGAGTGAGAGAGTGACGGTCAGTGAGAGACTGACGGTCAGAGTGGGGGAGGGACGGTC